>NW_005353692.1:905184-943333 GCF_000412655.1 Myotis brandtii | reverse complement strand
CTCTCAGAGTGTTAATATGTTGGTTATCCCGTTGACTAGATATAGGAAGGCCGGCTGGATTTTGTGGGGTTTTTGTGTGTAAGTTTTATAAGGCACTATCTCAGTCATGGCCCAAGTTTAAGTGTTCTCAAAACTGACTTATCAGAAGGAGGAAAAAAGTGTCATGAATGTGACATAACCGTTATCTCAGGAATAACATTTAATTCACAGCAAAAATAACCACAACTCAGGAGCTGCATGGGAACCACAGGCTCTGAGATATTTCAGCCAAGAAAGCGGCTGGTGCCAAAAAGACCTCAGAGGAGAAACGAAGTCAAATTAAACTGTTTGTGTTGTAAATGCTGTTTCAAACACTGTTTTTAAAGGTTGTCTAGTGCTGACATGAATGCTTGTTTTGATCTCTGTACTTGAGGATTGCAGCTTAACCGCGATGCCACAAAACCCATTTTCACGTGGCCGTTGTCTCCGAGACAACTGGCGTCCACCTTATATGCCACCTTATACAGTGTCCGAATTTGACAGGCTGTCAGTTACTGTTGGTAGAAATGTGTGGAGGTAGTGGAGGTGTGTGTGTGTGTGTGTGTGTGTGTGTGCGCGCGCGTGCGCGCGCGCATGTTTTCACCCACAGCTCATCCACTTCTTTGTAGCAAGAAGCTGAATAAATTATGTTAATTCAAAGCTAGAATTGTTAAGTTTGCAGACAAGCCTGACTGATCCATCGCCAGACTTACTTTATTCATGCCTTGGTCTTTTGGGTTTGGACCAGAAATGGGCATTGATTGCAATTCTATGCTTAAAATGAATTGGGGCTCAAAATTACTGATCACATTTGGTAGTTTCCTAAAGCAGTAAGTATTTCAACTTTTTTTGTTTTTGTTTTTTTTTAAACATATTTTATTGATTTTTTTACAGAGAGGAAGGGAGAGAGATAGAGAGTTAGAAACATCGATGAGAGAGAAACATCGATCAGCTGCATCCTGCACATCTCCCACCGGGGATGTGCCTGCAACCCAGGCACATGCCCTTGACCGGAACCGAACCTGGGACCCTTCAGTCCGCAGGCCGACGCTCTATCCACCGAGCCAAACCGGTTTTGGCTCAACTTTTGATGAATTAAAAGTAATATGTTGTTCTTTTTTGTTTCATTTCAATATGCAGTGATCTGTTAGGTGTGCTTTTCAAATGAGGTGTCAGCATCTGAACAGAAATGCCTAGAGCCTTTTACTATAAAGTAAAACCTGTCTAAATACTTAAAATGTGAAATGTGGAGATATTAGTGTGTAGTAGTAGGAAAGGTAGGATAGTTATTGTAGGACATAAGTGCTTGTCTCAACCCAATAGATTCCTACCTGTCTATTGATTCACTTGCAACTAAAATGTAGCTGTAATGTTAATTATGTAATGACTAGAGGCCCGATGCATGAAATTCATGCAAGGGGCTCGGCCCTCCCAGCCCCATCCCGCCCTCGCATCCCCGGCTTCATCTGGAAAGTCGTTCGGCTATTCGTTCTAATTAGCATATTAGCTGTTTATTATATAGGATAGTGTAAGGTAAGTATAAAATGATAACTGTAATTACCTGAAAGAATCAGATCTGGAATGCCCTTTGATGTTATGATTACTTGTACACCTACAATGTGTGACACTCATCTAAGGATTAATGGCTCTTCTGTAAACTTTTATGATAATTTTCTTCTGGCTTTGACTCCCAACAGCTGACCAGAATGTGTTTGAATTCATACAGAAGTAATGTTGATATCTGAAAGCCATGTTGAACTTCTCTGAAGAAAGGGCAACAATGATTGCAGCTGGGGATTTGCAGGAATTTGTTCCTTTCGGTCGAGACCACTGCAAACACCACCCTAATGCTTTGAACCTTCAGCTTCGGCAGCTGCAGCCAGCCTCTGAGTTGTGGTCGTCTGATGGTGCTGCTGGCTTGGTGGGATCCCTGCAGGAGGTTACAATCCACGAAAAACAGAAGGTTTTATTAAGATTCTCAGTTTGTTTTTGAAATGTAGAGAGATGCGATCTACTTATAATTTAAGGCTACCCAGATGCAACTGAGAAATGAGTATGATGCTACTTTGAGGGCACAGGTTAAGATTTGGTAATTTTAATCAAGGCTAAAATTAACGACCTTATTGTATTATAGTGTCATGGCTGTTTATTTAGACATATAACTCATGGATTTATAATGACAGTCACTATGATTATGGTCCATTTAAAACCTCTTTCTTCACTTAGTATGTGGGGACCAGATTTCATGGTCCCCACATGGTTATTTGATGGTTAGATAGTAGAGTTAGCAATGGTCCCTGCTGCCAAAAACTTACATGTTTCTAGAGGAGAAAAGAAATGCCACATAGATTCAGTACTAGTTTTTAAATAGGGGAATGAGAAGTAAGTGCATGTTAAATATTCAGTCTTTCTCATCTTATTCCAACATTTCAGGGTGGAGAAGTCTGTAGTTAGAAATCTAAACCTTTCTCTGCCCTGTTCATTTTGATGGTTGGCACAAGGGCAGGAAGGTGAATGTATATGCAGTTGTGAAGCAGGGAAATCTGCATGGTGGGTAAGCTCCCCCAGTGTCCTGTGTGCACTTCACTGCCCCCTCTGCTTCACCGTCCTATGCTTAATATGTCTTTTTAGTCTCCTAAGAATGTTGGTTTAATTTTGGGATATATAGGAAAGGTCTAATTTTTGTTTGTTTATGGCAGCATAATATGGTAATATAATATAAAACACTTAATATGGAGAATTCTTGAGTATGTTCTCATTTATGAAATCAACCTAAGAGTTGGACTTGGACTGAATCTTACTCCACAGGCAAAGAGAGAGTAGGAGACTTGTATCTGGATTGCTGTTCAATTTTAATTAATTAATCTTGCTCCATAATGTTGAAAAAGAAATAAAAACCGCTTAAACATGTCTTACCTATGTAAATTTTTAAGGAAAGCTGGCAGCTAAGGAGAGGCGGAAGTGAAATTGGAGAAGTGGATTATGACAAGGAACTCTATGTGGCTGGAAATATGGTGATCTGGAGCAAAGGAAGTAAAAGCCAGGCATTGGCTCTTTACAAGGCCTTTACAGTTAATAGTCCTGTTCAACAGGTGAGTTGATTTGAATTTTAGTATTTGATTGACTATTGCATATTTTTTTTTAAAAACAAAGCTCTTGCCTTAATATTTAACAGAAATGATAAAAACAGAGTATAATGATCCCAGTAGTTGTGTTTATGTTTTAACTTGTGAAGATAATGGTAGGGAAGTAAACATTTCCTTTATTTTTCTATATCAGTTTTTTACACCATTCTTTTTCAATTTAATGGTAATGTTTAAACATTTGAGTAATTCAATCAATTATTGTCAAAATTTATAGGACTAAGGGTACAAGAATATATTAACACATGATTATATTTGATTGTACAATGTTGAATAAATAAAAATCAGATTCATGGTAGTACTCAAGAGTAAGGGAAAGGAAAACAAATCTAATTTGTTATCATTGCGCTTAGCCATTACACCTAATTTTGTCCTAAAAATTAGTAATTAAAGGGACAGAATTAAGCATTTGCCCTGCCTTTTTAGGAAGCCTTGCAGTTCATCTCCAGTTAATAAAGGAAAACCCTTATTTAAAGAAGAATACCAGCTAATAAATATAGAAGGAATTGCAGAATTTGAAAATCACCATTCTGTACTCTCCAGTGTAACCTCTGATTCAGATAAAGATTGTAAATAGATAGTAATGCCATTGTGTGAAATGTATTTAGGTGTCACCCAAAGTGAAGAAACAAATGCATCTCTACTTTGAAGCTGCATGTTGTTCTCCACCTCCACAACCTGGTGGGTTTACCATCACTAATAGGGGACAGAGGACTCTTTTATACCTACAGCTGTAATGTGGCATGGAGACATGATGTCATCTACTCAGTTTTCTTCCCCAAAATATTTGACATGAATATGTAGACCTACCTTCCAGTTATAGGAAGTATGGGGGCTAGAGGATCAGTTTGTAAAATGAGATGAGGAATGGGTGGAAGTATGGATGAAACAAGAATAGCCAGAAGTTGAGAATTATTGAAGCTGGCTGATGGGGATGCATCACATTACTCTTTTTATTTTGTATACTAGAGGCCCGGTGCACAAAAATTTGTGCACTGGTCGGCGGGGGAGGTCCCTCAGCCCAGCCTGCCCCCTCTCACATACTGGCAGCCCTCAGGGATGTCCTACTGATGGCTTAGGCCGCTCCCTGCTCCCCTTGGGGAGCGGGCCTAAGCCACAGTCTGGCCTCCCTTTGTGGGAGGCGACCGGGCTGATCAGGGGAAGGCACCAGCCCCATCACCCCGCTGCTACAGCCACTGCCAGTCACCGCAGCCACCAAGGTGTTTTCATCAACACGGACTCCAGTCCCTTCACCATGAAAAAATGACAACTTTCTTTAGGCATTTTCAAGATGTGTCTTTCATAGGATATGACATTTCTTTCTTTCTTTTTTTTTTTTTAATCATCACCTGAGGATATGTTTCCATTGATTTTTAGAGAATGTGGAAGAGAAAGGGAAAGACAGAGAGAAACATCAAAGCGAGAGGAACACTTTGGTTGCCTCCTGCATGAGCCCTGACCTGGGCCCGGGCCAGGGAGGAGCCTGAAACCTAGGTACATGCCCTTGGTCAGAATTGAACCCAGAACTTGGGGTGGGCAGGCTGAGGCATTAACCACTGAGCAAACCCAGCTAGGGCAGGATATGACATTTCTTAGCCCTCCAGCAGCAGACCTTCCTTTTTTTCTCCAGGAGTGTGGTAAAAAAACCCTAGATCACCTTATTGGATTCTTATTACTCAAGTTACTAAGAATATTACCAGTGGCATACAGGGAGCTTAGCCAATGAGTAGTCAGAAAAGGTGTTTCCTCTGTAGTTGCCAGTTGCCAGCTAGGCCCCTGCCCAGGCCTAACACCTCTGGCCAACGCGTTAGGCCTGGGCAGGGGACCCCCAGCTCCCCACCATGGCCGACTCCGCCCCTGCACCCCGCGATCGCTGGCTCCGCCCCTGCCCAGGCCTAATGCCTCTGGCCAAGGCATTAGGCCTGGGCAGGGGACCTCCTGCTCCCCGTGATCACCAGCTTTGCCCCTGCCCAGGCCTAACTATTATGAGGTACTTTCCTTTGAATAGGCAAATTCATAAAAACAGCAAGCAAGTAGAATGTTAGCTGGGGGAGGGAGGAATGGGGAGTTATTGTTGAATTGGCAGTTTCTGTTTGGGATAATGGAAAAGTTTTGGAAATGGATAGTAATGAGGTTGTACAACTTTGTGTCTGTACTTGATGCTATTGAATTTGTATACCTCAAAATGGTTAAAATGGTAAATTTTATGTTATATATATTTTACCACAATTGAAAAAAGTCCATAAAATGCCATTAAGTAATTTCAGTAAGTGATTGTCAGGCATGCCAGTGAAAGTTGAATGGCATTTCCTAGTTTATATTTTGTAAGGTAAAAGGGAAAGGTTAGTTTTTCCAAAGATTTTTCTGAAGTGACTCTAGGAATGTCTAAGAATGTTAAGATTGTTAAGTAAATCTGTAGATTATAAAATAGCTCTTCTGATAATCTTTAGTTTTATATAGGACATAAGGTCTAAGACAGGTTAAGCTGCTGTTTGAGGTCACTTTTGTGGCAAAGCTTCTATCTAGTAGATTTTTAAAATTTTTGTCTTCCCTTTCCTTTTCATAAAATTTATTTGCACACATGGTTTATCTTCTCTTGTAATATTTATCATTAATTAGTCTAATTTTATTTTATCTTTTTTTTTGTTCCCATGGTGCCTGTGTTGAGCTGATGAGGAGACAGTTGTTATGTAAATGTCATAATTATTATGTAGATACCATTTGTTAACAGGCTGCTGTTTAGATACAATTTTCTTAGGCGAGCATTTTGTTTGAATTTTAGGCATTGTGGTGTGACTTCATTATATCACAGGATAAGTCTGAAAAAGCCTACAGTAAGTTACTTGAAATTTTATTGCACTTTTTGATTCCAGAGGTATACCTCATTGTTTTTTTCTTCAAAATAAGTAGTCACTAATAATAGTGGTTTTGCTTAAGTATTTTTATCTTGCTCATTAAAGAATTTGTGTTATTGGGAATTGTAATTTTGATGGGAATTTTTTTTTGGGAAAAAAGCATACATGTTGTTATATCCTTTTTTTGCAGGTAGCGCTGAAGTAGAAAAATGTATATGTATATTGCAAAGCTCATGTATCAACATGCATAGCATAGAAGGAAAGGATTACATAGCTTCTTTACCTTTTCAGGTAAACTTGAGTGTTTCCATGCTGTTGTGTTTGGTTGGAGAATACTTTTTAGTTAATTGGTTTCAGAAGTATTACTACTTTTTTATCTTATAGTTATCAAGGATGTTATTTTTACTCAAAATAACTAAGCAGCTTTAGTTGCTTACCATTTTCCCATTCTTTGCATAAAAAGTAATTTAGTGGAATGAATATGAAGTCTTTTCTGAGTTTTTTTTTTTTCAATTGAAGTGATACACAGGAAATAATTTTGATTATAGTAAGCACATGATAGTATTAGTCTTTTCCCTGTTTCTCTTCATCACATTAAAGTTTTATCACATTGTAACTTTGCTACTGATATTTGCAGCCCTTGGCAGAAAATTTGGGTTGAATATTTCCTTACAGTAGACTTGATCTTGTCTTACACTTGCTTATTAGAATTACTTTTTAAAAATATTATAGTTAATAATCATGTTATTTACTTATTTTTTAAATATATTTTTATTATTGATTTCAGAGAGAAAGGGAGAGGGAGAGATAGAAACATCAATGATGAGAGAGAATCATTGATCGACTGCCTCCTCCACGCCCCTACTGGGGATCGAGCCCACAACCCGGGCTTGTGCCCTGACCGGAATCGAACCTGGGACCCTTCAGTCTGCAGGCTGACGCTCTATCCACTGAGCCAAACCAGCCAAGGCGATCATGTTATTTTGTAAAGCTCTTATTCAATTAGAATAATATCTAATTTTCTATATTGTTTTCTGAAAACATGTTATAAAGAGTAGTTTACTTCTTTTTTCCCCACCCTTTTACCTGGCAGGTTGCAAATGTTTGGCCCACCAAATATGGATTGTTGTTTGAACGAAGCAGTTCTTCACATGAGATACCTCCAGGTCCACCCAGGTATCCAGTTTACTCAGTTCAGAATGTTATTACTAGTGCTTTTTTTGTGTTGGTTCTGAGGTGAAATGGTTTCCCTATGAATTTGGGATGACGATAATTTTCATGAAAACAGCATAGCTTTATGCCACTTTCTCTCATCTCAGTGATGGGCACTCCTGAGTCTTCTCCTTACTTGGGTACTGAGTCACTTACAATTCCTCCCCCAGCCCCCCCAAGTTGTAAAATCGAACAAGCATAAGCTTTAAAGATAACAGTACTCAATTCTTAACTCTCTCATCTTTTTATTGTGCTTCTTTGGGCAAATCATTGGAGCCTTCTTGGCTTTAGTTTTATTATTTGTTATAGAAATACTCTAGTTTACCTCTTGGATTTATGCAGGATTAGGTGAGCTAATGTATACAACCTGTTTTTGTTGTTAATCCTTACATGAGGATTTTTTCCATTGCTTTTCAGAAAAAGTGGAAGGGAGGGAGGGAGGAAGGGAGGAGCGACAGGGAGGGAGGGAGAGAGGGAGGGGGAGAGAGAGAGAGAGAGAGAGAGAAACATCCATGTGTCTCTCGCACATCGAGAGAGAGAGAGAGAGAGAGAGAGAGAGAGAGAGAGAGAAACATCCATGTGCCTCTCGTACATCGACTGGTTGCCTCCCGCACATGCCCCAACTGGGGGTGAGGAGTGAACCTGCAACCAAGGTACATACCCTTGACTCAGAATCAAATCTGAGACCCTTTGGTATGTAGGCCGACGCTCTACCCATGAGCAATACTGGCCAGGGCTAAAGTATCTAACCTTTGACACAGGGCTTAGTATGTATTAGAAGCGTGAGAAATGGTAGGTGCTCATTGATGGTGTATTTACCTGTCTCTGAATGAATCAGTTATGAGCTCACTGAAGGGCAGGGACATGCAGTGCCTTATCACAGTGTGGTGCAAGTAGTAGATACTATGTTTTTAGAAAATTGCTTACAGATTTTAATCTTTTTCTGTGTTTAGATAGAAGGTCTGTTCCTCTCTCCTCTTTAAAACACAGCCTCTTTATTTACTTGAAGTTTTTCTTTTCAAGTACACTCCTGTGTAAATAGGTGTAGGAGACAAAATTTCTTTCTTAGCTTCCAAAGACACTGCTGCTAACAGTGGTTACAAAAAAACAGACTGCTTTATGCCCATTACCCCATTGTTCCGTAATGCGATGACTGCTGCTTGCAGATTGTCTCTGGGCTGCATTGATTTTCCTGGGTTGGGTATGCTTAGAGTCTCCTGCATAAGAGGGATTTCTAGGAGTGAAATAGGAGAGACTAAAAAAGAGTCTGTAGAAAGTTTAGAAAGCTTCTTTTTGAGAGGATAGGTTTCTAGTTTTTAGTGCAATTTAGAGAAGATATTTCTTTGCAAGGAAGGTGCAAAATTTGTGCACAAACGGAGTCATCTTGTATTGGTGATTGATTATTTGTTTTTTTATTACTAGAGAACCTTTACCCACTATGTTCAGCATGCTGCATCCACTAGATGAAATAACTCCACTTGTTTGTAAATCTGGAAGTAAGTGTATTTTTAGACATTCTTTTACATAGCTCTTTTTTGGAGTTTGGGTGTGGGGAGAAAATGAAGGCTCTTATAAAACTTTAACTTGTTTCATAAAAATAATATAATTTAAACATTTTACAAAAATAACCTTTTTATTATGAAAATAGTTCATATTAAAGTAAGAACTTCTTGAATACCATTATATTAACTATTTGAACAGCTATTCTTTTCCTGAAAATAGGGCCTATAAGTTGATCAGGACTACTGATAGATTTGCTAATCTATCTGTAGAAGACTTTGGTCTCTGTTCCTTAGTGATTAATAAGTAAATGAATGATACTTAGGTGAGCTAAAATTGATTACTTCTTTGAAGAGAAAAATATAGGTTCTTATGCCCTACTGTGTAAATTTTATTTTTATATTTTTAAAAAATATATTTTTATTGGTTTCAGAGAGGAAGGGAGAAAGAGAGATAGAAACATCAATGATGAGAGAGAATCATTGATCGGCTGCCTTCTGCACACCCCACACTGGGGATCGAGTCCACACCCCGAGCATGTGCCCTAACTGGGAATTGAACCGGGCACTCCTGGTTCATAGGTCGATGCTCAACTACTGAGCCACGCTAGCTGGGCTGTACTGTGTAAATTTTAATATTTCATTTTCCCTGCTCATAAAAACCTGATTTGCTGGGGCTCAGACTTTTAATATTTGCTACAGGTATTTCTGTATGAGTATTTTAAAATGTTCAATGTGGCCAAACATGATAATTGGTAATTGTGATTAGCAAGGATAGAAAGCTAAAAAAAAAAAAAAATTAATATATATATACACACACACACGTGTGTGTGTGTGTGTGTATGTATATGTTTTTGTCTTATTTTTATCCCAAGTACATATTCTGAAATATCATGAGGTGTTTGTCTTCTGTATCAGGGCTTGGCAAACCATAGCCGGTAAGGCTTAAGAACTAAGAATGGTTTTTACCTTTTTAAAGGGTGTAGAAAAAAATACCCCAAAAAGATTATGTAACAGAGTCAGTCACAAAGCCTAAACTAGTTACTCTTTGGTCTTTTACAGAAAAAAGTTTGATAATTCTATATTTTATTGGTAACAGTTACAACATAAATGAACATGTTAGCACCTGTGATTGAATTGTGTGTGGCCATTATTGATCATGTTTTTGAATAATAAACTCAGGAGTTGCTTATTCATAATGTTAAGTATGATGTAAAACAATACAAATTGATTTTGATTTTGAAAAGACCTGAGAAGTGTGTTTATATGTATAGGGGAAACTAGAAAAAATACTCCCTGATGTATTAATAGTGGCTATTGAGATGGTGGTATTATGAGTGCTTTTTATTTTTTTAAATAAAATACTTACTTTTATAAAAGAATTGCATTCTTTTATTTTCTAATTTAACTGAAAGGGGAGCATTTAATATGTTAAATAGGGACAGAGAAGTCAATTCTTGGTACTATCAGAAACTGAACTCGAAGCCTTATTTTGCATGTATAATTAGTAAAGCAGAAACAGGTGTACTCTTCACTGTTTGAATGGTTATTATGAAGGACTAATTTCATACAGAAGAAGAGAATCAATAAGGAAGTCAAACTTGGCGGAATAGTTGATTGAAATTGATAAACAAGTTGCTTATTGGAGGAGTGGACCTTTCACCCATGGCTGATGAATTTAATGGTGGATCAGCACAAATCTTCATCTTTTAATTGTGTGTATGTGAAATTGAAACCGGTAACTCTCTCATCTTTAACGTATTCTGAGGAATTTGATGCTCAAAGTAAATTTATTAAAAATATAGGGTTAATTAATATATTAATGGATTTTGTGCCTTAATTGGTTTGGTTTCTCTTGATCTTTAGGAATTGCAAGGTGTCTTTTTATAAAGAACAGATTTGTAAAGTTTATTGTTCAAAACCTCATCATTTCTGTTTGATCTTTCAGGTCTTTTTGGTTCATCACGGGTTCAATACGTTGTAGATCATGCAATGAAAATAGTTTTTCTCAGCACTGACCCCTCCATTGTAATGACCTATGATACTGTTCAGTGTCTGCATTCTGTGTGGGTTCTCCGGAGAGTCAAAGCAGAGGTAAGGATAAAGGGTAGTTAATACTGAAAACCTTCACATGTTTTTGTGAAATAGATTTGAGCTTCTTAGGGAAAAAGAAAGATGGTGTCCTTAAGAATTCATATCCACCCTGAATTTTCACAAGGAAATTACCCTTTTTATCTAATTATAATCTTTTCTCCCTTCTCATCATTTTGACTTAAGGAAGAGAATGCTGTTTTAAAATTCTCTGAACAGGGGGGAACTCCTCAGAACGTGGCCCCCAGTAGCTCCCTCACAGCAAACCTCAGAAGCCTCTCCAAAGGAGATTCCCCCGTGGCCTCGCCTTTCCAGAATTACTCCTCCATCCACAGTCAGAGCCGCTCCACCTCCTCGCCCAGCCTGCACTCACGCTCTCCTTCCATCTCCAACATGGCGGCTCTAAGGTGGGGATCCACTGTGGGTGTTACCTTGTTTTACCAAGATAGACCAAGAAAAACATAACTTTTTTGAAACTTTCTCTTAGTTTTGAGGAATTTAAAATTTTGGTTGCCAGCCCTTGGATAGTTTTGGGGAAGACAGCCATTATTCCAGTTGTGTTAGTAAGACTTCCAGGTCTACTGTGTTACCCGTTTTTAACGAGCCATATTTGGAGGCTGCCTGTGTTTGTCATAAAATTAGTTATCTCATTTGTGCTAAGTGGCAGCAGTTTGATGAATATTGGTTGCAAAAATATTTTGATGCTATTTTGTCTTAATTCGAATTAGTTTTTCTTTTGTTTGGTTGTCTCTCTAGCTATTATCTATCTATTGATACAGTAATGTAGTTTTGTTGGTGTGCAAATGTGAGCATACAGGAACATAGTTTAGACGTTTTGAATGATATAAACAATTCATTTTTTGAGGTAGAAAGTGAACTGATTTTCAGTTTTAAAAGAAGGAATTCTAAGAAGAATTGGAAATCTTTACAATATAATAGAACACATTAACATGATGTAGTTATTCCTTTTCCAAGAAATTGTTTTTCTGACTGGGGTTTTGCCATCACGAATGCTCTTTGTACCCAGAAGTTTGGAAAGTGTTACTGGAAAGCGTGTGATACCATCTTGCACTGTGGTTGTAATGCCCTCTCTCCTCTGTTTTGCAGTCGTGCTCATTCCCCTGCTTCAGGAGTGCACTCTTTCACTGGGGTGCAAAGGTTCAACCTTTCAAGCCATAATCAGTCTCCAAGGAGACACAGTATTTCTCATTCTCCAGATAGTAATTCGAATAGCTCTTTTCTTGCACCAGAAACAGAGCCAATTGTTCCTGAACTTTGTATTGACCATTTATGGACGGAAGCGATTACTAATATAAGGTTTGTAGTATATATTTTTATGTTCAAAGAAAAATGTTGCTAAAAGTCTTAGAAGATACTTGTTATTTTGCCTAAACTTCTTTTAATATGTTCAGTTATTAATACTTATAAACATGTATAGACACGTATTAAGGCCACCTCTGGGAGAGGATGTTAATGACATTAAAGTGATCATAAAAATTTTTTTGTGTCATTTGTTATTTCTTTTTTAACTTAGTAATCTCTCAGATTTGAGGTGTTTGATGGTATAGGGAGAAACAACTAATTTCTGTAGATTAGGAAACTTGGGATTTTTATAACATTTTTTAATGTTTTTCTCTTTATGTTAGTTGAGTGTTGCCTGTTCTTGGGAAACACAGTTCAGATCTGTTCTGTGGGACCTTTCTCCTGTTATGTTCTCATTAATTATCCATTCATTAATCTGCCAATCCCAGTGTGTGTGCTAGTGGCTGCAGGTTAGGCAAATTAATCACTGTCCCTGGCCTCAAAGAGACATGGAAGGATGGTGACACAGGAGACATTCCCTGTTCTGGTAGGGCTTTGGAAAGATGGAGAGAGCACAGTGGTCAGAGGGCCTCAGAATAGATGTTCATAAGGTTGAGCGCGTGGTATGTTCAGGGAACTACAGATGCACTTACTCTGCTTGTGCCTGGGGAAGAGAAAGGGCTGAGAAAGAGAGGTTGCCCTTTAGGGATCTTCCCTTTAATGAGAGTTGTAAGAAGGTGCTTTATCTGTGGGTTTAAACTCGGGGGAAAGAGCAGAGCAAAAACCGTGGGAGTTAGGGGCTTATAAGTGGTGTTTGAGGTGAGAGAGCTGGAATTGAAGGAGTGTGTAGGGGTCAGGTTCCTGGAGGTCCTGTGGGTGAGCTTGGGATTGAAGGGAGTCTGGTAATCCTCTGGAACCATGCATAGTAATCATGTGTAGGCCTTTTCCTCAGGAGAGGTTTTCACATTTATTAGCTTCTCAGAGTGGGTCTGTGACCTCCATGTAATTAAAACCTAGTGGTGTAGAATTAGAAGACGGCTAGGGACTGAAATCTTGGAAACTTAAACTTTTGTGGGTGGAAAATGAAAGAGGAAGCTGCTGCAGAGAAACAAAGCAAGAGGTCAGGTGGGAGAAGCAGCAGGAAAGAAATGTCATGGGACCCAAGAAAAGAGCCTTTCACAAAGAAAGTGCCACTATTACCTGGAGCTGGTGAGGTGTAGCATAAGAGGTACCTGGAGGGCAATGATTTCACCAGTGACCTTGGCAAGAACACTTGGGGAACAGGTGGTGGAGTGCAGTGAGTGGAGGAAGTACTAGTAAATGGGCTGAGGAAATGAACATAGATGAAGAGACTATTTTAAAGAGATTGCCTTTGAATGACGTTGAGGATACATAACTAGCCATACAGAGTCTCTAGGTCAAGGTAGAGTTTTGTTTATGTTGGTTGATCTACTTAAAGAAAATTTATCTTAATGACTAAATACCTCAGTGTGTGTCCCTAAAAAGTAAGGATAATTCCTTATCCAACTGCAATACCATTATTAACCCAGCCAATTAACAGTAAGTTCTTATCTCATCTAATAGTCTGTCTTAGTGTTTCAAGGCTTTCATGTTAATACTTGAGGCCCGGTGTACGAATTCATGCACAGATGAGGTCCCTCAGGCAGAGGGACCGTGGGAGGTTGGCTGTGGGAGCGCACTGACCATCAGGGGGCAGCTCCTGCACTGAGTGTCCGCCCCTTGGTGGTCAGTGCACATCATAGCAACCAGTTGGCTGGTCTTTCGGTTGTTTGGTCACTTAGGCTTTTATATATATATATAGATGAGAGAGTAGGTTTTAAGGAGCATAACCAAAACAGGGAAAGCATTGAAAATATAGGGGAGAGGAAATGATGAGGGACAAAACCAGCAAGGAGCACAGGTGGAGATTAGCCTGAGGAGAAAGAAGGTGGTGTTTATCAGACATAGAGGCAGGGGGTTGAGCTGAAGCCTTACAGCCTCTTGTCTGTGAGGCAGAAGGCAGATGCATACTCTTAGAGCAGGGATCCTCAAACTACGGCCCGCGGGCCACATGCAAATAAAAATATTGTATTTGTTCCCATTTTGTTTCTTTACTTCAAAATAAGATATGTGCAGTGTGCATAGGAATTTGTTCATAGTTTTTCTTTAAACTATAGTCCGGCCCTCCAATGGTCTGAGGGACAGTGAATTGGCCCCCTGTTTAAAAAGTTTGAGGACCCCTGTCTTAGAGGGTCATTGGAGGAAAGTAGAGATGGGAATACAGTGTTGAAGTAGCTTCTCTGATATAAAATAAAATAAAAAATTCCTACTTTTAAAAACCTTGGTAAGTTGAATATATTGTAGATCCCTATTTTAAAGATTTCTGATCTTTTGCACCATTCTAGGAAGAAATCTTTGGCAATTAGAGGCGTGGACTGAAAAAAATTAGTAAATAGAACCTAATCTGAGAGAGAGAGAAGAGATACAGGAAAGGGCTTGTTATGAAATGTCTGATCCCTTAAAGCAGCGGTTCTCAACCTGTGTGTTGCGAACAATGAAAATACATCCTGCATATCAGATACTTATATTACGATTCATAACAGTAGCAAAATTACAGTTATGAAGTAGCAATGAAAATAATTTTATGGTTGGGGGTCACCACAACATGAGGAACTGTATTAAAGGGTCGCGGCATTAGGAAGGTTGAGAACCATTGCCTTAAAGGGATAGGAATTCAAGTCTGCATTACTTTAGCAGTTGGTGACTTGCATATTATAGAAGTAAAAAATTCATTGATGTTGATTAAATTTATTGTGATTTCCCCCCAAGAAAGCTGTAGACTCAGAATCAAATAGCTGAAAGGAATCTCAGGAATCATGAAATTCAAATCCTAGAAGTGCTTTTGGGTCTTCCAGGTTATTGCTTGACCCATGTAGTTTTAGGTTTCTGGCAGAATATTTTCAAAGACTTTTAATGGTTGCTGTGGTAGACTTTTGAGCCAATGCTGACAGTTACTTTATTAATACATCTATTTCAGGGAGAAAAATTCACAGGCCTCAAAAGTGTTTATTACATCTGACTTATGTGGGCAAAAATTCTTGTGCTTTTTAGTAGAGTCCCAGCTCCAGTTACGGTAAGTGCATATTCCCATTGATATTCTGTATAAATAAATCTAGGGCTGCCCACCCTCCTTCCCTCCCTCCCTTTTATCCTTCTTTCCTTGGAGTAGCTTTATTGCAGTAATTTATATAATATAAAGTTGACATGTTTAAGTATACAGTTAAACAGTTTTTAGAAAATTTACAGAGTTGTACAACCATCACTACAATCCAGTTTTTAAAATTTCTCTAATCTTAAGATCCCTTGTGCATGATTGGTAGTCAGTCTCATTCCCATTCCCAGCCTGTGGCTTCCGCTCTGTAGGCTTTCATCTTTGGATTTGCCTTTTCTGGACATTTTATAGAATTGTGCAGAATGTAGCTTTTGTAGCTAGCTTCTTTCACTAGCATAATGTTTGCTAGGACCCACCATGTTGTAATGTGTGTGAGTGTGTAGTCCTCCATTGTGCAGATACATCAGGTGTGGTTTATCCCTCAGCAGTTGATGGACATTTGGTTTGTTTCTACTTTTGGACCCTTGTGAGTTAGGGGGCTATGAACATTGGAGCTAAAGTCTTTGTGTAGACATACATGATTTATTTTTTCTTGGGTAGATAGGAGTGGATGGTTTGGTCCAATGATAAATTCATTTTTAATTTTTAAGGAATTGCCAGATTGTTTCCAAGTAGGCTGAACTGTTTTCCATTTCATCCAGCCACATCTGAGGCTTTCAATTTCTCCTTGACAAGATCAGGTATTGTCATTCTCTCTGATTGTAGTGAGTGTGAAGGGTTTTAATTTGCATTTCCCTAATGATTTATGATGTTGAACATCTTCTTGTGTGTTTATTAGCCATTTATCTTTTTAGGTGAAATGTATATTCCTGTCTTTTGCACATTTATTTATAATTTTATTTTGAAATAATTATAAATCACAGGAAGTTGCAAAATAGTAGAGGAGTCCTGTGTACCTTGTACTCTTTTTGCTTCAGAGTTAACATCTTACATAACTTTAGTGCATGATCAAAACTAAGAAGTTGATATCAGTATAATCTACAGACTTTATTCAGGTTTCATCAGTTTATATGGATGTGTGTGTGTGTGTGTGTACATGTACGTATGTGTGATTCCAGGAAGTTCTCTCAGTGTGTAGATTTGTGCAGGTGTCACAATCAAGGTATAGAACTTATTTATTACCTCAAAGGTCTCCCTTGTGCTTCTCCTTTATAGTAACACTAGAGGCATGGTGCACAAAAATCGTGTACTGGGGGTGGGGAGGGGGGAGTCCCTCAGCCCTGTGCCATCTCACAGTCCAGGACACCTCAGGGGATGTCCGCCTGCTGGCTTAGGCCCGATCCCCAGGGGGAGCTGGCAGTCAGACATCCTTCTCTCAGTCCGGGGCTCTTCCAGTCTGGGACCCCTTGCTCCTTACCACCCGCCTGCAAGGGGGGTGGGAGAGGCTCCCGCTACCACCACTGTGCTCGCCAGCTGTGAGCCCAGCTTCTGGCTGAGCAGTGCCCTGTGGGAGTGCACTGAACACCAGGGAAAAGCTCTTGTGTGATTGCCCCCTGGTGGTCACTGCATGTCATAGCAACTGGTTGTTCCACTGTTTGGTCGATTTGCATATTAGGGTTTTATTATATAGGATATACCACCCCCACCCCCATCACTAACCCCTGACAACCACTAATCTGTTCTCCATCTCTATAATTTTGTCATTTCAAGATATATAAAAGGAATGCTACAAAATGAAACCTTTGGAGCTGGGCTTTTTGCATAGTACCCTTGAGATCAGTACAGGTTATTACATGTATCAATACTTTGTGTTTTTTTTAAATTTAATCTTTAGCTGTGTAAAGTTTCAAGAGAGTAATGATAAGACCCAGCTCATCTTTGGCTCCATCACCAACATACAGGCAAAGGACGCAGCGCCAGTGGAGGTAAATGCAGGCACTTTCTTGAGAAGTTGAAAATCATTATGCTTTGTAATTTGCACAGACTTTAAAATAAAATGTGTGTCCTCTTTTAGAAGATAGACACCATGCTGGTTCTGGAAAGCAGTGGAAACCTGGTGCTGTACACAGGAGTGGTTCGGGTGAGTCAGAAGCAGCTTTTGGTGCTTTTGTAGGGCTGCCTCCTTAGTTATGATTTTGTACTGTTGCTTTAGTTTGATATTTAAATATTTACTCCCATTTGTAGGATTTGGCAGAAGGTTTATTTTGTAAGAGCTGAAAATGAAGTTCCCAATTTAGGTTGGTCCTAAGTGGGAGGTTGCCTCACTGCCATTAGATAGGTTGGCACTGGGAACCCAGAATAGATGGGAACCTTCAGTGAGGATAGAGATACTTTAAAAAAGAGTTAAGCTGATGTTTTATAAATTGAAGTGTTGAAATTGATACATGGGTAGCTTTGATAATTCTCAAAGTTTTTGTAAAGTTCTATTATATTAAATGTATACTGTGTTGGGTGGATCTTTTATCAGTTGTGAAATTTATATATGAATAATGTAAATGTTGCAAATTTAAATTATGAAATTTAGTACATAGACACAGTTTGAAGAATGACAACATTTGTATAAGCTATACTCAGGTTAAGAAATAGGGTGCTGCCAGTATCACTTGTCTCCTGGGAGTTCTTTCCTGACTGTCCTCATCTCCCCACCTCCCCCAGATAGACACTATCCTGACTTTTGCCATAAATCAGTCCCTTGTTTTTATTACTTGTTTTGCACTTATGTATGTATCACTAAAGATTGAATTGTTTGGTTTTCCTCATTTTGAATTTTTATGTAAAGGACACCATGCCATATACTTTTCTCTGACTTGATTATTTTGCTCAACATTGTGCTATTTTTAGATTTATCTATCTTGATGTGTAGTTGTTTCCCCATTCACTGTTACATGATATTCCATTGTATGATGATACAAACCTTCACTATTTTACCTATCACTAAGGTTGGTTGTTGTTCCTGCTGTAGTTCTAGTAAACAGTAATTAAAAAAAAAAAAATCCTTATATATGTCCCCTAGCCTCTATGGCAGGGGTGGGGAACCTTTTTTCTGCTAAGGGCCATTTAGATATTTATAATATCATTCGAGGGCCATACAAAATTAGCAACTTAAAAATTAGTCTGCTGTACTTGGTCAAACATTTAATTAACTCACCCCTAATGCCTTGGCGGGGCCAGACCAAATGATTTTGTGGGCCTTATACATCCCTTAGGCCGGATGTTCCCCACCCTTGCTCTAGAGTATATGCACATTCACTTTGACTATGTGGTGCCAGATAGTTTTCCAAATATATATGCACCTTTGATATTTCAAATTTTATGCTCAAACACTAAAAATCAAAGAAAATTAAAATTTTAGTAATGTATCAAATTCTACCATCCAGCTACACATATCTTGGTATAATTTCTCTTGGTCTGACTCCTTCTCTTTATTACTGAGAAAAGAATTATTTTTTGCAGGAAAGTGTGGAAAATACTCAAAACTAAAGAGAAATTTTAACAATATACATATGTATTGTCAATATACCTCCCAAAAGCTAATAAAATTACAAAAGTTGCCGAAATAAAATCCATAGGATTAAAAAACAAAAATGACAATGAAAACTAATGCATACAGGGTGGGGGCAAAAGTACGTTTACGGTTGTGAGTATGCAAAATGAAGTTTATTTTTGTATTACTATTTATTAATTTATGTATTAGTTTCCATATGAACAACTACAAACCTACTTTTGTCCCACCATGTATACATATAATGCTTTTAACAAACTATCAGAGACCTCCAACTAATGAAGAGAAGGAGTCAGACCAAGAAAAATTACACCAAGATATGTGTAGTTGGATGGTAGAATTTGATACATTACTAAAATTTTAATTTTCTTTCATTTTTAGTGTTTGAGCATAAAATTTGAAATACCAAAAGTACATATATATTTTTACATCCTTTTATTGCTTTAAGGTGGGAAAGGTTTTTATTCCTGGACTTCCTGCTCCTTCCCTGACAATGTCCAATGCGATGCCTCGGCCCAGCACTCCACTTGACAGCGTCAGCACTCCTACACCTCTGAGTAAACTGCTTGGAACCTTGGATGAGGTGAGAAAGGAATTAGGTGTTGTCCAAAATGAGTAATGTTTTAAAGAAGTTTGGTCAGATGTTCTTTCCATGATTACCTTTCCTCCCACCCCCATTTTAAAAATGACAGAATTGGCAGTTTAGCTAATACTTGTAGAATATGAATGTTTCCAAGTACCAGTGTCTCAGTCAACATGCACTGACCTTCTGTGTATGTGGAAGGTACAATGAAAGGTGCCGCAGAGATGAGAATGAGGCATTCTTTTCCATCCAGGGATCTCAACATTTACTTGCGTGAAACGTAGTGTCTGCATAATAAATTATATTTAAAGTAGACTATTAACACTTATGACTAATAAAATGTCCTGAGGAGATGTACTGATAAGATACATTCTGAGGGTCAGTGTGGCAGAACCACCTCTCATCTTGGAGAGGCCCGTCTGACTAGGGTTGGCCTGTGAGGATAAGTGGGATGTCTGCAGGTGGGAAGGAGCACTTGGGGAGAGAGGGCTCACAGGGCCACAGGCAAGGAGGCAGGAGAGTGCAGATCACGTGTGTTCGCATCTCCATCTCCTAGTGCACAGGTTAAGACTCAACACGTCTGAAGGCAGAATGAACGAGTGTTTATGCAAGTACAAGGAGTCTCTTGGGCTTGTCATGGTAACCTGTTTTTGAGTGTTTTCTGTGTACTAGGCACTGTTCTCTGTGTTTTGTATGCATTAACTTATTTAATTTATTAGACCAGCTTTATTGGAAAGTTACTGATTGCTGTCTTACAAGTGGGTTCACAGAGATACAAGGAGGTTACTTGTTGCGAGGCCTGTAGCTAATGGTGGTGCTGGGATTTGCACTCTATTGACAAGCCCTTAATACAAGAAAGGATGAAAAGGTGGTATTTATTCTGAATGCAGTCACCAGGGCATTACAGTTTTTGAGGATGGAGTTATGAGTGCTGGGATCGTGCTTTAGATAATTTTATCTTGGGATTGAAGATAGAGAGACCAGTTAGATTCCAAGTGCGTTGTTTGTGTTAGTTTAAGAGGTGCAAAGGGAGACTGACCTAGGGCAGTACATTGGAAAGAAGGGGAGTGACACGAGAGGCCCAGAGAGGTGGGAAGACAGCGTTTATCGGTTGGATTTGTGCTGTGTTGGGGCAGGTGCTGGGAAAGGAGACTCAGGGTTCTCTGAGCAACCTGGGTGGATCCCCAGACATACCAGGTTAGGAAGCCTGAGAAAAGCAGGGGGTGTTTCAGAGACACCTGAGTGCACATGTTTAGGGGCAGGTCAAAGTGCAGGTTGGTGCTGCACTTGTGTTGCATAGTGTCTAGGCCCGGAGTGTTATTTTTGTTTTTATGTTCTTCAGTGAACAAAAGTTTTAAACTTTAATGAAGTCCTATTTATATTTTTCTTTCGTTGTTCACTAAATATTATTTTTTTAAACACATGCAGTGTTGAGCTGTTTCCTGTTAAGCCTGACCCTTGCAGAACTCTTGGGAGGGGGCTATAGAACTATCAGATTTCTGTGTGATTTGCAAGAATTTCTTTTTTTTTTTTTTTTAAATATATTTTATTGATTTTTTACAGAGAGGAAGGGAGAGAGAGATAGAGAGCTAGAAACATCAATGAGAGAGAAACATCGATCAGCTGCCTCCCGCACATCTCCCACTGGGGATGTGCCCGCAACCCAGGCACATGCCCTTGACCGGAATCGAACCTGGGACCCTTCAGTCCGCAGGCCGACGCTCTATCCACTGAGCCAAACCGGTTTCGGCAAGAATTTCTTTTATAACAAGATGATTCCTCGCTTTCTTGGAATTTCATAAACCTAGGAATGGTTAGTGGCTTAATGGTAGCTGTCAGATCACAGCTCAGTCTAACATATTGGCTGATGATTTTCCCATTTCTAGGACCAATGAAGCTCAGTTTTGGGGCAGCTATTGGGGTAGAAGCTGGAAATAATATATACATCTTATTCTGGGTTGGCTCTTATTATTGACAAGATAGTCACTTAGAAATTTCCTGTAAATTGAGTTATAGGAATACAAAAAGGTGGTGGTCAGGAATAGATTTAAAATAGGAAGCATCTGCATGTAATTAGTAACTACAATCATTTAAAATTCTTGTTTGCATATCTACAGTTAAGAAAAAATGTTGTTCTTTATCAGACGTTTGCTTTTTCTGAAGCATCACTAAGCTGTCTCAGTTCTTTGCTCTCTCATTGCTTTTCCTTCTCTCCCACGTCTTGGACCCTCCAATCCTGTCTGTCATGCCTTCCTCACCTTACAGTTACATCTGTAGCCCTGTTGGGTTGCCAAGAATGTTGCTGCCTTCTCTTCCTGTGGCCCTGTTTGCACATCAGTCTAGCCCTATCCCCCATGATCCTACCTAGAGCAGAATGATTGTAAATCATTATGTACAGTTGTTAGACTATATGCAAAAAGAAATAACCTTCACTTCTCAAAAAATACTTGATATGTGTTATACTTATGACTTTTTATAGGTTGTTCTATTGTCCCCAGTTCCAGAACTAAGGGATTCTTCAAAACTCCACGATTCTCTCTATAATGAGGACTGCACTTTCCAACAGCTTGGAACTTACATTCATTCTATAAGAGACCCTGTTCGAAACAGAGTGACTCTAGTAAGTATATGTAGATTAGGTGGCTCTCTGTGAGATATGGCTGTCACTTCAAATTTGTCAGAATGTAGAATTTGTCTGAAAATCGAAAGCAAACATTTCTGATGACATTTAAAATATTTTGTGATGTGTTCTTTCTTTGCATTATTTTACTGTGAAGTAAATCTGTTCAACTTTTTAAAGGTTTTTATATTATTAAAAATGTATCGAAAACAGCTTGTTCAATAAGTTGAATTTTGTATTGACATCATTTTTTTCTTTTCCTTACATGTAAGTCTCTTTTTTTTAGTGAAAATGAGACACTTATTAGAAACAAAATTTTTGTAAATGTTTTACAATTACGCACATTTATAGTTTCTGAACTTTGGAAGTATTCACTTCTGTTTTAAAAATGTTCATTTTTATATTTATTTTTATATTTATTTACTTAGTTTGTAGAGGATGTTTTTCCATTGATTCTTTTTTTTAGAGAGCGTATAAGGGAAGGGGAGAGACACATCGATTGGTTGCTTCCTGCGTACATCTATCTCCACTGGGGCCAGAAATTGAGCCTGCAGCCCAGGTACTTGCCCCTGACCAGAATCTAACCCAAGACTCTTCAGTCTGCAGACCAACGCTCTATCTACTGAGCCAAACAAGCTAGGGCAAATATTGTTTATTTTCTTATATTTTATTGAATTTTGCTTTGGCAGGCAAAATCTTGTAAAGCATCAGCTATTGTTAAGAATTCAGAGACTTAGACGCACAGATTCTATTGACTAATTCTGGTTTGTTCCCTTCTTTTTCTAGGAGCTGAGTAATGGCTCCATGGTGAGGATCACTCTCCCTGAAATCGCCACGTCTGAATTAGGTGCGATTGAGGAGCAAGCCTGAATTCTGTGTATTCTTAGTTTGATTTGTAAAGATTTGGAGTCATTGTTGATTTGTGTTAGTAATTGGGGATATTAAATTTTTTGCTGTTATTGAAGCCACAGGATGGTGTTTTTTACTTTGTGGATAACTGTGAAGAGCAGCACCCCTGGGACGTCCCCTTCATGGGTACTGTGAGGCTGGGCGTGACTTGAAGGAGATGCTGGTTCTGTTTCTCAGCCTTTTTTTATGTGGAAGATACCACACAGTGAGATTACACATACAACATGCTTCTTGCAAGAAAATCTTGCAATAAGGAAGGCTAAGCAACTAAAATAGTTTTTGGCATACTTGATGGTTTTAATCCTAAATCTCTCAATTGAGACATGAACATAATTGCCTTAATTGAATAAAAACATTATAGTAAAAATGCAGTTAGAAGTGTTTTTCATACAATTGGAGTCTGCTTGAATTATTTTTGAAATGCAGTTTGGAAAGTACTAGGTGGAGAGTATTTCTGAACATAGAATAGTATAACTAGAATTGAAAGAATTTGCCAAGAAACAAAAGTTAAAAGAATGCCTATGTGACAAAAGAAAATGTATGACATGTATTAGTTTCAAAATGTAAATGCCAAAGCAAAGCGCTGGCAGGTGGTCTGGTTTCTGGAATTTGATAAGTAGGCCAGAATGACTTTTTTATTGTAGGAAATACCTTTCATTGGTGTGATAAGTGATATTCTGAGTTGGTACAGAGATAACCTTGCTTCTCTCAAAGATATGTAGCCAGTAATCACAAGGTTATGTACCTAGAAGTACAAGCCTAAACAAAATATACATAAGTTAATAGCAGATTAAGTTAAATAAAACCAAAATGAAATCCTGCTCTCTCACAGCTAAATAGAAGTTTTTGTACTTTATAAAGTGCTTCTTAGCTCCTCAGGCAGTATCTGGTTTACACTTATTTTGGATTCAGCCGTGACAGATTTGGTTGTTTTTCTAACATTTACTCCATTTGATTTCAACCTTTGTGTGCGCATGCACATAGCAAATTCATGAGAAAAAGGATATGCAGCTGAGGATGGGCCCAGTGACAGTGACAGTGTGAAGGGAAGAATCCTCTGAAGAAAGCAAAGAATACAAGCACTTTGCTTACTAAAAGCAGACCCAGGCCCTTCACAGTAGCAGCCCACGCCACCTAGAGGTGTCACTGAATGACAGTGGAGCACTGAAACTGACATTCATACAAATGACATAGGGTCATTAAGAGAAACATGGTATTGAAGGGTCTAAGACAGAGAGCCTGGACAACATTTTAGACTCTGAGTGCTGTCAGATTATTCAGTGTTGTAAAGCTTTGGTTAATAGGAGTGTTCACTAATGGAGAAATCTCTTGTGCTAGTAGAAGAGGCTGTTGACTGTTATATGCATCTGAAGTATTAAAGCAATTATTTCATATGAATTTATTTGTGTAGAAATTGTGTTTTGATACAGTGACCTTTAATTCATTGTCCATACTAGGAATGTTTGAGGCTGAAATGGGGAGCGATTAATAATTGCTGGGGCAGTGGATGTCAATCACTTCTGTCTCAGGTTATGTGGGCTATTTGGTTACCTATTTCTGATAGAAAATTAATGACTGAAAAGCTACCCTGAGACCTCTTGCAGATCCTGTGGACTTTAGTAGTGGGTTTAGGTTTCCAGTGATGGGTTAGGTAAAGTGGCATCTTATTGGCTCTTTCATGACAGTTCTCTCTTTACAGTAATTGGCCTTTATATAGTCGTCGTAGTTTAAAAACTTTCATATTAAAAGGGGAAGAGAAATGCATGCATAGGAACCATACTGAACGTAATCTTTGCTTTTAACAGTACAAACATGTTTGCAAGCAATTAAGTTTATCCTGCCAAAAGAAATAGCGGTTCAGATGCTTGTCAAGTGGTACAGTGTCCACAGTGCTCCAGGCGGACCCAGCTATCACTCAGAGTGGAATCTATTTGTGATTTGTCTCATGAACATGATGGGTTATAACACAGACCGCTTAGCATGGACACGAAATGTAAGTACATCCAGTTGTTTTTCTTCCTGAGTTATTCTGTTGTTATTAATGTAATGTTTACATAAATAGTAATACAGCCTTCAGACTATATAGCAGAGCAGTTTAATAGGTGTACCTTAGTCAACAAAATGGAATAATACTAAGGGTTATTGTATCTGTATTCTAAATCAAATATCATTTCATATTTAATAACATTTTACTAGTAATTATTATTACTACATTTTTATAATGTGGCAAAGCATGTTAGAGTATTATTTCTCATTTCATCTTTGTAAAATAACTGCAATTTATGCTAGGATTAGTAGTAATAGTCTGGTTTTACTGAAGAAGGAACTGAATCACAAAGCATTCACATACTGGACATTTGCTCAAACCTGGGCCTAGAGCAGCCGTGGGCAAACTACGGCCCGCAGGCCGGATCCGGCCCATTTGAAATGAATAAAACTAAAAAAAAAAAGACCGTACCCTTTTATGTAATGATGTTTACTTTGAATTTATATTAGTTCACACAAACACTCCATCCATGCTTTTGTTCTGGCCCTCCAGTCCAGTTTAAGAACCCATTGTGGCCCTGGAGTCAAAAAGTTTGCCCTAGGGGTGGGCAAACTTTTTGACTTGAGGGCCACAATGGGTTCTTAAACAAAAGCATCGATGGAGTGTTTGCGTGAACTAATATAAATTCAAAGTAAACATCATTACATAAAAGGGTACGGTCTTTTTTTTTTTAGTTTTATTCATTTCAAACTGGCCGAATCCGGCCCGCGGGCCGTAGTTTGCCCACGGCTGGTCTAGACTATGTCTGCTGACTCATGGCTCTGTATTCCTTTCCGAAGCCCAGACTATTTTCACACACAAAGTTCTTGATCTGTGAGAAGGGAGGCTTGATTTGAGGGGGATTGAAAGTGCTTTAGCCTCAGTGTCTACTTTGTTAATGAGAGAAAGCTGTGTCCCTCATCTCCTGCCCCAGAGACTTCCTTAGAAGGTCCTACAGAGTTATTTATACAGTCAGCAAGGGCGTGCCTTCATCTTGATTTGCTCTTGGCTCTGGAGATGACTCCCAGGACAGCCTTGCCTGGGTCACTCTGCAGAAATCACTCCTTGTCCAGGTAATGCAGCTGTCCCTGTCTGTACATTTTAGTTTTGTGTTGACAAATCTATTTTAAAGATCGTTTGTTTTTCTTCATTATGAAAGAATATATGTTTACTGAGGAAAACTTTCAAAATGAGGAATTCAGAAGAAGAATAACACTACACAGAGATGGCCACTGTAATTTTTTTTGTTATTGCCTTTTAGATAAATATGATATCAATGATCTTTTTAAAACATCCTTCAAATATGACCCATAATTTCATCATCCTCAGAAAAGGCTACCATGTGGTTTTATCACACCTAACCAATAGCTATTAATTGAACATTGTTGAATCTGTTTTTTTCTTTTATTTATTAAATTGGGGTAACATTGGTCAACATGAACATATAGGTTTCAGGCGTGGTTTTCTATATTACAAGATCTGCTTATTGTGCCATGTGCCCATCACCCAAGTCAAATCTGTCCCCATATATTAGGACCCCCTTCTCTTCTCACCCCCTTCCGTTTGGCAATCACCACATTGCTATTTATGTTCACGAGTTTCAGTTTTATATACCACATATGAGTGAAATCATATAGTTTTTAGCTTTTTCTGACTGACTTATTTCACTTAGCATAAGGTTATCAAGGTCCATTCTTGTTGTTGCAAATGACACTATTTCATCCTTTCTTATACCTGAGTAGTATTTCATTGTGTATATGTACCACATCTTTATCTAGTCTTCTATCGCAGGACACTTTGGTTGTTTCCATGTCTTGGCCACCATGAATAATGCTGCAATGAACATAGGGGTGCAAACACATGATTTCGAGTTTTTTGGGTGTATACCCAGGAGAGGGATTACTGGTCATATGGTAGCTCTATTCTTAATTTTTTGAGGAATTGCCAGACTGCTTTCCATAGTGTTTGTACAGTCTACATTCCCACCAGCAGTGAATGAGGGTTCCCTTTTTTCCACAATCTCTCCAACACTTGTTATTGCTTGTCTTGTTGATAATGGTCACTCTATAAGGGGTGTGAGGTGGTATCTCATTGTACTTTTTAAAAATACATTTTCATTGATTTTAGGGAGGAAGGGAGAGAGAGAGATGGAAACATCAATAATGAGAGAGAATCATAGATTAGCTGCCTCCTGCATGCCTTACACTGGGGATCGAGCCCACAACCTGGGCATATGCCCTGACCAGGAATCGAATCATGTACTCCTGGTTCATACGTCAACGTTCAACCACTGAGCTACATCGACTGGGCTCATTGTAGTTTTGATTTGCATTTCCTTAATTGCCAGTGAGGTTGAACATCTTTTCATACATCTATTGGCAGTTCCTATGTCTTCTTGGGAGCAGTGTATTTTCAGGTTGTCTGCCCAATTTTTGATTGGGTTGTTTGGTGTTGAGTTTTATGAGTTCTTTATATATTTTGGAAATTAAAGCTTTGTTGGAGCTACTGTTTACAAATATCATCTCCCATATGGTTGGCTCCCTCTTTGTTTTGTTGTCAATTTCTTTTGCTGTGCAGAAGTTTTTCATTTGATACAGTCCCATACATTTATTTTTGCCTTTACTTCCCTTGCCTTTGGGGTCAAGTTCATAAAATGTTCTTTATGACCAAGGTCTATAAGTTTGGTATCTATATTTTCTTCTATATAACTTATTGTTTCGGGTCTTATATTTAGTTCTTTGATCCATTTTGAATTAATTTTTGTACATGGGGACAAGCTATAATCCAGTTTCATTGGTTTGCATTTGGCTTTCCAGTTTTCTCAGCATCATTTGTTGAAGAGACTATCTTTACTTCATTATGTGTTTCTGGCTCCTTTGTCAAAAATTATCTATTCAAATACATGTGATTTTATAGCTGGGCTCTTAATTCTGTTCCACTGATCTGTGTGTCTGTTACTCTGCCAGTACCATACTATTTTGATTATCGTAGCTCTGGAGTATAATTTGAAATCAGATAATGTGATATCTCCAGCTTCGTTCTTTTTTCTCAGGATTGATTTGGCTGTTCGGGGTCTTGTGGTTCCATATAAATCTGATGATTTCTCATTCTGTTTCTTTAAAAAATGAAATTGGGATTTTGATGAGGATTGCATTAAATTTGTATATTGCTTTGTGTAATATGGCCATTTTAATTATGTTGATTCTTCCAGTCCATGAACACCGGATAGTTTTTCATTTTGTTGTGTCTTTTTCAATCTCTTTCAATAATGATTTGTAATTTTCATTATATAGGTCTTTCATGTTCTTTGTTAAGTTTATTCCTAGATATTTTATTCTTTTGATTGTAATTGCAAAAGCAATTGTTTTCTTTTTTCTTTTTCTCTGAAGTGTTTTTGTTAGTATACAGGAAAGCAGTGGATTTTAGCACATAGATTTTGTATCCTGAAACTTGACTGTATTTGTCTATTGTTTCTAATAGTTTTTTGGTGGAGTCTTTAGGGTTTTCTATATATAGAATCCTGTCATCCACAAAAAATGATAGTTTTACTTCTTCCGTCCCTATTTGGATACCTTTATTTCTTTCTCCTACCTTTTTAATCTGGCTAGGACTTCCAGCACTATGTTGAATAAGAGTGGTGAGACTGGACATCCTTGTTTTGTTCCTGATCTTAGAGGAAAAGCTTTTAGTTTTTCACCATTGAGTATAATATTAGCTGAGGGTTTATCCTAGATGACCTTCATTATGTTTAGGTACTTTCCTGATATTCCTATTTTATTGACTGTTTTAATCATAAATGGATTTTGTATCTTTATCAAATGCTTTTTCTTCATCTATTGATCAGATACGATTTTCATCCTTTCTTTTGTTATTGTGGTGTATTGCATTGATGGATTTGCATATGTTTAACTATTCTTGTGCTCTTGGAATGAACCCCACTTGATTGTGATGTATTATTTTTTGGATATACTATTGTATTTGATTTGCGAGTATTTTGTTTAGGATTTTTGCATCTATATTCATCAGAGATATTGGTCTGTAGCTTTTTTTGTGTGTGTTATCTTTGCCAGGGTTTGGTATCAGGGATATGGCCTCATTGAATGTTTTAGGAAGTATTGCCTCTTCTTTAATTTTTTGTAAGTTTGAGAAGGATAGGTTTTTGTTTTTTTTTTGTTTTTTGTTTTTTTTTTTTTTAAATATATTTTATTGATTTTCCACAGAGAAGAAAGTAGAGGGACAGAGAGCCAGAAACATCGATGAGAGAGATTGATCAGCTGCCTCCTGCACGCCCCCCAGTGGGGATGTGCCCGCAACCAAGGTACATTCCCCTGACCGGAATCGAACCCGGGACCCCTGAGTCCGCAGGCCGACGCTCTATCCACTGAGCCAAACCGGTTCGGCGAGAAGGATAGGTTTTTAATCTTTGAATGTTTGGTAGAATTCACTGGTGAAGCCATCTGCTCCTGGACTTTTGTTTTTTTGTAGGTTTTTGATGGTTTCAATTTCTTCACTGCTACTTGGTCTATTTAGAGTTTCCAATCCTTCATGATTTACTCTAGGAAGGTTATATATTTCTAGGAACTTATCCATTTTTTCTAAGTTATTGAATTTGGTGGCATATAGTCTTTCCTAATATTCCAGTATGATCCTTTGTATATCTGTGATGTTTGTGGTGACTTCTCTTTCATTTCTGATTTTGTTTATATGGGTCTTTTCCCTTATTTTCTTAGTCATTCTAGCCAAGGATTTGTCAATTTTATTTAACTTTCCAAAGAACCAGCTCTTTGTTTTATTAAATTTTTGGTATAGTCTTTTCTCTATTTCATTCATTTCTGCTGTAATTTTTATTCCTTCTGCTGACTTTGGGTTGCTTTTCTTCTTTTTCTAGTTCTTTAAGATGTAATGTTAATGTTGTTTACTTGGGATTTCTCTTGTTTTTTTATATGTTTTATTGATTTTTTAGAGAAAGAGGAGGGGAGAGGGAGAGAGAGAGAGAGAGAAACATCAATGATGAGAGAGAATCATCTATCGGCTGCCTTCTGCACACCCCCTAATGGGGATCGAGCTCGCGACCCGGGCATGTGCCCTGACCAGGAATCAAAGCAGCGACCTCTTGGTCCCTGATTGATGCTCAGCCGCTGAGCCACACCGGTTGGGATCTCTTGTTTCTTAAGCTAGGCCTGTAGTGATATAAACTTCCCTCTTATTACTGCTTTGACTGCATCTCAGAACTTTTGATACGTTGTATTGTCATTCTCATTTGTCTCTCTATATCTTTTGATCTCATCTTTTATTTCTTCTTTGACCCAGTCATTTTTTAGTAGTATGTTGTTTAATCTCCACATATTTGTGGGTCTCTTTTACAGTTTATTTCTAATTTCAAGACATTGTGGTCAGAGAATATGTTTGGTATAATTTCAGTCTTCTTGAATTTGTTTATGCTAGTTTTGTGACCAACATATAGTCTATTCTTGAGAATGTCCCATGTGCACTGGAGAAGATTGTGTAATCTGGTGTTCTGGGATGAAAGGTTTTGTAAATGTCAATTATGTCCATTTGATCTAGTGTTTCATTTAAGGCTGATATTTCTTTATTGATTTTCGGTTTGGTTGATGTGTCTAGAGCTTTCAGTGGTCCCCAAGCATGATTGCATTTTGATCTGTTTCTTCCTTTAGTTCTGTGAGTAGTTGTTTTATATTTTTCACTGCTCCCCGGTTGGGTGCATATATATTAAGAACTATTATGTTTTCTTGATGTGGTATTCCCTTTATCATTATAAAGTGTCCATCTTGTCTCTTGTTATCTTGAAATGTATTTTATCAGAGATAAGTATGGCTACACCTGCTTTTCTGTGGATATTATTTGCTTGCAGAATCATTTCACACCTTTTTACTTTAAATCTACCTTTGTCTTTGCATCTTAGATGTGTCTCTTATAGGCAGCATATGGTTGGATTTTGTTTTTGATCTACTCTGCTACTGTTACTCTTTATTGGTGAATTGGACCATTTACATTTAGGGTAATTGTTGGTGTGTGAGGATTTCCTGTAGCCATTTTATCTTTTGTTTTCTGGTAGCTCTGTGCCTACATTGGTTCTTTTTTCTTTGTGTTTCTGTCTGTTATATATTTATTTTTTATTATTTTGGTGATATTCCATACTTCTTTCCTCTGTTTTCCTCCTTTTAAGTTGTGTTTTCCTGGTTTGGGGATTTTTGTGTGTGGATATCATTAGATTAATAAAAAATAAAGTTGCATACATAGTGTAGTTCTTTTTCTTTTGAGTGCACCTGATCTTCATCCTCCTTTGCCAGTTCAGACCTTATCCCCTCCCCTTTTATGTTTTCGTTGTCACAAATTATCCTTGTTTATGCTGTAAGTTGTTTGGTGATCTTACTCATAGTGTTGTGACCTTATGCTCTTTGTTTAAGGTAGAATAACCCCCTTAAGTATAATTTCCTGCAATGGAGGTTTTCTGGTGATAAAATTTCTTAGCTTCTTCATGACTGGGAATGTCTTTATTTCTCCTTCATATTTAAAGTATATTTTTGCTGGATATATTATTCGTGGCTGGTAATTTCTCTCTTTCAGACATTTGAATATTTGGTTTCACTCTCTTCTGGCCAGTAGAGTTTTTGCTGAGAAGTCGGATGAAATTCTGATGGGTTTTCCTTTGTAGGTCACTTCCTTCTTTTTCCTGGCTGCTTTGAGAATTTTTTCTTTGTCATTAATTTTTGACAGTTTTAAAACCAAGGGCCTTGAAGAGAGCTTCTTTGGATTGAGGTATCTAGGTGTTCTGTTTGCTTCTTGGATTCAAGGATCAATAGGTTTGGGAAGTTCTCATCCACTATTTGAATAGACTCTCCATTCCCTGCTCCTTTTCTTCCTCTTCCACAATGCCTATAATGCTAATATTTTTCTAATGGAGTCAGATAGTTCTCATAGAGCTCTTTAGTTTTTCTTTATGCTCAGGTCTCTGTCTTCTTTCCTCTGCATTATTTGTTGATTCCTATCTTTGATATCACTAATTCTTTCCTCCACCTGGTTGGCTCTGTTTTCTGTGCTCAGTAGTTCACTCTTACTCTCTTTAATTGCATGCTTCACTTCCAGGATTTCTGATTTGTTCTTTTTTAAAGTTTCAATCTCTTTGGTAAAGTACTTGTTTTGCTTATTGATTTGTTTTCTGTGTGCACTGAATTGCCTGTCTGTGTTTTCTCTCATCTTGAGTATATTCAGAACTGCAGTCTTGAAATCTCCGTCATTCATATCACATATTTCCATGTTACAGGTTGTTTTCTGAGGATTCTTCATTTCCTTTCTGATCATCCTCATTACTGTGGTTATTCATGGTATTTGCTATTCTCCTTTGCCTAGGCATGAATACTTGTCTATATTAATGGCTTTCTATATAGGAGCTTATTCTGAAGAGGTCTTTCTGCTATTTTTCAGTAGATAGTGCTGAATTGCAAGATTTTATTTACCTATGTGAGCTCCCAGTCTTGACCTTCATAGCTTCTGTAAGACAGTTCAGCCACCTTGTTTGGCCGTGGCATTTATTTTGTCCTCACTGTAATAGCAACCCCTGACTTCCATGGGGTCCCACTCCAAGCATCCCTCCTAGGATCAGTCATAGAGGGAAACAGTGGTTCTACTGCAACAGCTCTTGGTTTATAGATAATATGCTCCTGGTTCCAACTCTAAGGACAACAGGAGGCGATTCTTAGGAGTCCAAGCGGTGGATATATTAGGGCTACCTGTGGTTTATAACAGTTATAAAGGGGAGGGAATTCTTTGGTTCCATTTCTGAAACACCACCACTGGCCAGACATTGGAATACTGCACAGCAGAACCCCATGCTGTCAGGTGTCTGCTGACTCAAGTACTGTTTGCTCCCTCACTGCTTGCCCTGCTGGGCTGCCCCCTTCCCCCCTAACCCTTCCAATCTCTCTGTTCCTCCTGGCTGAAGGAAGCACCTGCTATCACCAGCTTTCTCTCCTCTCCTGGCCCAGCCCTGAGCTCTGCAGAGTCTGCAGGGTGTCTGCGCTTTCCTCCCTTCTCATCTCCCCCTTTATTCCCCATTGCCCACCTTTAGATGTTTCAATGTGCAGGTCTTTAGGTGTGCATCTTTGTTGAGCAGTGATTTCTTTGTTGATTTATAGTTGGTTAACTTGTTGAAATTTCAGGGGGAGAGGACAGGGTGCGCTCCTATGCAGTCATTCCTCTGACAGCACTCTTTTCATGTTTATTTTTTAAAATAATTATTAGTAATTTGCAAACTTACTTTTACACATAGATTTTGACATCTCTAGTCATTTTCTAAGACTTGAACCTTAAAAGAGGGATTTTGCAAACATTCTTTTACATGTAGATCTTTACATCTCTAGTCTCCCAAGACTTGAACCTTAATCCCAAGAGGGTTTACTAAGTGAAATAACATGCAGAAAGAGTTTTCGAATCGACATTCTCACTAGCGTAATTTAAAAGTGCGTATTTTACCATATTGATGATTGTGGTGTGGTGAACTTTTGCCAACTTAGTGAGAAATTTTATCTTATTTCTGTATAAGTAAATGGGAGTGGTTTTTCCAAATTCTCATTGGTCATTTATAATTTTTATATTTTAACTTGAATTACATGTTCTTGCCTATGTTTCAGTCTCTTCTAAGCCCCGCAGACAAAGTAACCCTGTTGGATAAAGTCAGGTCATATTACTCCTGCTCAGAACCTTCCAGTGCGTTCCCATCCTGCTCTGAGTAGATGGAGGTGAGAGGCCGTCCCCTGGATGAGGAAAGTTTAGGTCTTTTTCAGATCTCACTGTAGTGCAGTCTGCCCTGTTCATTCCCTCCCCTTCATGCTCTATCCCCTTTACCTGTTTTATTTTTTTCTTAGCACTAATTAAATGTAATATGCTACATATTTTTCTTACTTTGTGTGTCTCTCCTTTTCCCATTAGAATGTCAGTTCTATGTAAGCAGGAGATTTTTTGTTTTCTTCACTATCTCCAGGATCTATAACCGTGCCTGGCATTGGTAGATGCTCAGTAAACATTTGTCAAATAAATTTCCTTTCCATCTAAATGAGATAGTTTTAAGAGTTTGTGTCTGTTGTAGCATGAGAGAATTGCCCTCTGTAATTTTCTTAAGAAAAAAATCAAGTCCACTTGAGCTTTTTGTGTTCAGTGGAACTTGTTGAATACAGAGCATTATGCTTCATTCTCCAGCAGAGAACATGTGCCTACTTGGGTTTCCATGTTGTAGGAGGACCGAGCACCCAATCCACAGTGTTTTATTTTGTAATGATGGATATGACTCTCTGACCTGTTGACTGGTAGTCCTAAAGGAAGAAACAAGGGACTCAGTTTTGAGCCCAGGTTGCTTTGACATCTACACTAATAAAAGAGAAACATGGTAATTGGCGTACGACCGCTACCCTTTTCATTGGCTAATCAGTGAGTATATGCAAATTAACTGACAACCAAGATGCTGGGGGGCCCCGGCCCAGGCCTAAAGCCTCCAGCAGAGGCTTTAGGCTTGGGCCGGTGAGGAGCCAATCAGCAAGCATCGGTGGCGGCGACGTCGAGCTGGGGGTGCCCCGGCCAAGGCCTAAAACCTCGGCCTGAGGCTTTAGGCCTGGGTCGGGGAGAAGCCAGCCAGCGATCGGCAGCGGCGGGAGCTGGGGGGCCCCGGCCCAGGCCTAAAGCCTCCAGCAGAGGCTTTAGGCTTGGGCCGGTGAGGAGCCAATCAGCAAGCATCGGTGGCGGCGACGTCGAGCTGGGGGTGCCCCGGCCAAGGCCTAAAACCTCGGCCTGAGGCTTTAGGCCTGGGTCGGGGAGAAGCCAGCCAGCGATCGGCAGCGGCGGGAGCTGGGGGGCCCCGGCCCAGGCCTAAAGCCTCCAGCAGAGGCTTTAGGCTTGGGCCGGTGAGGAGCCAATCAGCAAGCATCGGTGGCGGCGACGTCGAGCTGGGGGTGCCCCGGCCAAGGCCTAAAACCTCGGCCTGAGGCTTTAGGCCTGGGTCGGGGAGAAGCCAGCCAGCGATCGGCAGCGGCGGGAGCTGGGGGGCCCCGGCCCAGGCCTAAAGCCTCCAGCAGAGGCTTTAGGCCTGGGCCAGGGAGGAGCCAGCCAAGGATTGTTGATGGCGGCAGAGGCGGGGAACCAGGGTGGAGCCAGCCAGCAATTGTTGACTTGCAGTGGCTGCAACAGTGTGGTGATGGGGCTGGTGCCTTCCCCTGATCAGCCCGTTCGACTCCCACAAAGGGTGGCCAGACTGTGGCTTAGGCCCACTCCCCAAGGGAGCAGGGAGCAGGTAGTAGGACATCCCCTAGGGCTCCCAGTATGTGATAGGGGGCAAGCTGGGCTGAGGGAACGCCCTCCCCAGTGCACAAATTTTTGTGCACCGGGCCCCTAGTTCATTTTATAAGAGGACATACATAGTTCACCCCTTGATATCTTCTGTCCTAATCAGAGCTCAGGATCGAACAGTCCTCATTGTCAGATTGTTCTCTTTTACTTTGTCCTGCTTTATCCTCTTTTTCTTTTCTTTTTTCATTTAAAGAATGAGGTGGAGAATAGGGGATATGAAATTTCTGTCAATGACTAGTTATGTGAATTTTGGCATTTTTTTGGACCTTTCTTAATTTACTGATGTGGTAAATGAGAGCGCTGGACCAGATGATGTTTTTCTTTGGTGAATGGTTGCATCTGCGGCCAACTTTTGATGTGCTTTGGGATGCTCATATTTTCATTACAGAGATACGGAGTCCCTGCTTTGGGTTAGGCATGATGCCAGGCATTTCAGATATGCATTAGGCAAGATAGATAGTTCCTCTCATGGGATTGATTATGTCAGGGGAAGGCAGATAAATAAATATTTTACATACAGGTGATTACAGATGGAGGTCAGGGATGCATAGGGGTTATAGAACAGGGTTGGCTGACATGAATTATTAAAATAATGAAAATAAAGCAGATCTATATATACCACAAAGGGGTATCTATAGCAACAGTTTCTGCTGTTTGTTTCCATAATTTCAGGTCTTACGAATCTGGGAACAATAGCAGAGACATTCTCTCTGATTGTGGGACTTAGGCACTGTGTATGTGTGTTTGTGTGCTATATCGTTGTGAATATACGAAACAGTTTATTCTTGTATTATTATTTATTAATAATTATTTTCCATACAAACAACTGTAAACCTACTTTTGCCCTACCCTGTATTTTGGTTGAACTTGTAGGTAAGATAACTATCATATCTGTTTCTTTGATTTCAGTCTTCTCATTTTTATTTTTTTGATAATATTGTGTTTGAGTTGGACTGTGTTTCGTTTGAATGCTCCACAAGAAAGAGATCTTTTCTCTTGGTCAGCTTTATAAATTGCTTTATGCAGTTTAAAAAATTACTTTATTGCTACCTATCATTTAGCTTTTATATAGAGATCAACTTTTAGGGGAATGGGATTAATTAATAAGTAAATATATGTAAGTTTCATAGAGCATAAGAAAACAGCATTACCATTTTTAGAGTTATAGTTGATGATGTGGCCATGAGAAGTAGCAGAGGTGGCAAATACTATGCCAGAGGAAGTTGAGTAAGAATGAACTTTTAGAAAGCTGCTTTTATGTAATTGTGTTAGGGTCAGCTAACTGTTAAAACAGAAAATCCTCAAAAGATATAATTGCTCGCTCATGATAAAAATGTGTGTCTTGTTCATATGATAGTTCTTAGCAGGTAAACAGGACACACATTTATTAGAGACCCAGGCTGATGGAGCATGTGCCACCTTTAACTTGAGGCTTCAAAGGTGGCCTTAGGGTTGTCTCCATCTAATCAGGTTCAAGTTTAAAGTGCCTGGAGCAGCATTCATGGTTGGTGTCTCCATGAACTGGGCCTGGAAATGGTGACATCCACTTTCATTCAGAGTTACACTGTCACAGGGCCACACCTAACTCTGAGGGTAGCAGGAATATGTAGCGTGGCTGTGGGTCCAGGAGAAGGAGGAGAACACAGGTTTTAGAAAGGAACTACCTGTCTCTGCCATAGAATTGTTAGACTGTCCGCTGTGAACAGACTCTAAGGAAATGTCCATTTCCTTCTGGTATGTGGCTAACATTGGGGTGACTCTTTGAGACATGGCATATTTGGTTATGGCTCATGGTTATTGTTCTTCTAAAGGAGTGAAGATGTGTGCCATCACAGAAGTACAGGAGGATAGGAAAGTTCCATTGCAGTACCTGTGGGTACAGGCGCTGTGCTAGGTGCTTTACATACATGGTTTCATTTACTCTTCACAGTGATCCTAGAAGAAAGGTATTTGTATCATGTTTTTCCAGGTGAAAGAATGAGTTTTGGTCACTTGCTTTCTGTAGTTGGTGGAACTGATTTCTGAATGTGTGTGTGTGTGTGTGTGTGTGTGTATGTGTGTATACACACACATACACACAGACCAGATTATTATGACCACCTGATGTTTGTAGGCAAATTAGCTATAATTTCGCGCTGAAGTTGCTAGAGGGCCAGACCATTATAAATAGGGAAGCGGGTTGTTTACCACGACAGTAGAAGTGATTTTTTTCTGAAGATATGGGTAAACAGTTCGATTTAACAGCCTTTGAACGTGGGATGATTGTTGGTGCTTGGAGCCATGGAGCGAGTATCAGCAAAACAGCTGAATTCGTTAAATGTTCAAGAGCAGCTGTTGTTAAAGTGTTAAAGACTGGACTGTCAGCCCAAAATCTGGGTCTGAACGTGTGAATTGTGGCCGTCAGCGACTAGTCAATGTTAGGGCAGAACAGAGAGTGGCAACACTGGTACAAGACAACAGAAGGGCCACAATGCATCAAATTACTGCAGATCTTAATCAGGGATCCTCTCAAATGATCTCTGAACGCACTGTTGGCCGTACACTGCATCGTATGGGATATGGAAGCTGAAGGCCTGTTCGAACACCTTTGCTGTCTACAGTTACCAAGATAAAACGTCTCCATTTCGCACAGGAATACAAGGATTGGACAGTTGAGCATTGGAAAAAAGTCATGTGGTCCGATGAATCACGTTTCCGGTTGCATCATGCAGATGGCAGAGTGAGAATTTGGCGAAAGCAGCATGAAAGCATGTACCCCACATGCCTGAGTACAACCCTTCAAGCTGGTGAGGGCAGTGTTATGGTTTGGGGCATGCTTTCCTGGCATGATTTGGGTCCTTTAATTCATGTGGAACAACGTCTGAATAGCACAACATACTTAAGTATTGTTGCTGATCAAGTTCATCCTATCATGTTGATGG
>NW_005353692.1:886071-904828 GCF_000412655.1 Myotis brandtii | reverse complement strand
GTGTGTGTGTGTGTGTGTGTGTGTGGATATATATGTACATATACATATATATCCTCACGTGAGGATGTTTTTCTATTGATTAGAGAGGATGGAGGAGAGAGAGAAAGAGAGAGAAGTATCCATGTGAGAGAAACACATCGGTTGGTTGCCTCCTGCACGTGCCCCGACTAGGGCCCAGTCTGGGGAGGAGCTTGCAACTGAGATACGTGCCCTTGACCGAAATGAATCCGGGACCCATCGGTCTGCAGGCTGATGCTCTATCCACTGAGTCAAACCGGCTAGGGCTAATTTCTGAATCTTTTTAGTCAGTTGACAGTGACAACTTTATATGATCTTTGTCTTCTCTTTTGGGTTTATCTTCCAGTTTGACTTTGAAGGATCACTTTCCCCAGTAATTGCACCCAAAAAAGCAAGGCCTTCTGAGACGGGATCTGATGAGGTAAGTATTATTTCTTGCTAATATAAATTGCCCTGTAGATACTTTTACTAGTCTCCCATTTCTGTGGTATGCCTACGGATTAATTGGGCTTCACAGATACTGCGTTTTTTCAGAATTGAAGGTTTGTGGCAACCCTTCATCGAGCAAGTCAGCTGGTGCCATTTTCCCGACAGAGTTGCTCACTTCGTGTCCCTGTGTCACATTTTGATAAATATTGCAGTATTTCAAACATTTTCATTATTATTACATTTGTTATGGTGATCTGTGGTCAGTCATCTTTGATGTTACTATTGTAATTGTTTTGAGTCTCTACAAACTGCACCCATATGAGATGGTGAACTTACTGGATACATGTGTGTTTTGACTACTTCACTGATTGGCCATTCCCATTCCCTGTTTCCCTCTCCTTGGGCTGCCCTTTTTCCTGTGGCACAACTAATAATCCTACAAGGCCTCCACATTCAAGTGAAAGGAAGAGTCGCACATCTCCTGGGAAAAGTGCTGCGGAGATTGTGGAAACGACACAAAGGACTTAGAATATCATGGCCATCACTCAGCTGTTTTGATATTCTTTTTATGTTTTAGCATTGTGCTTTTTTTTTTTCCATATTCTTATAGCAGCTTAATGTGAAATGGAACTTGAATTGCTTTAATTGAATTTTTTAAATGACAACATTACAAGGAGGCATGATTTAAAAATCAAATCTGTTTCTTCTCAGGATTGGGAGTATTTACTGAATTCAGACTACCACCAGAAGGTTGAGTCTCATCTTTTGAACAGATCTTTATGTCTGAGCCCTCTGGAAGTCTCTCAGATAAAGGATGAGGACTTGTCACAGAATCTCAGTCTGGATTCTTCTACACTTCTCTTCTCTCACATACCTGCAATGTTTTTTGTTCTTCACCTTGTCTATGAGGAGCTTAAATTGAATACTCTGATGGGAGAAGGAATTCATTCACTTGTTGACCTCCTTGTTCAGTTGGCAAGGTAAATATTGTGTGTAGAGTGAAAACTTCTAGGAGTGCTCAGGTGACTCAGAAATTGGCCTTCTTAAGAACCCTGAGCATTTTTTAAGAACCACAGAATTGTTTGAAGATATTGGCTATGTAAGAGCCTGTGGATCATGCTAGGGTTGCTATGAACAGCGGGAAGTCACAAAATATGTTAAACACTGGGGGTGACCTGTTGAGCATTTCATGTTGACAAGATGACTGGCTGCACTGTGGTGGAAGTTCTATAACAATACCTGCAGTACTGTAACAATACCTACATTCTGATGGTTCTTACAGTTCAGAGAATCGCAGTTTAGCTACATAAATTGTCAAACAAGGCCAGGGAGTCATGATCCCCATTTAATGATGAGAAAACCTGTCTGAGTGTGTTTCCAAGACATTTGGCTAGCTGTGGGCTCTGCTGCGCTGTGTTGTCACTGTCTGTGATCATCCCTGTCTTCCAGGTTCCTAGTGGATCTACATTTAAATTGTTCTAACAATGCTCTTTAATAGCCTTGTGTTTCGCACTGAATTCTAAAAGTCACACTTGGGTGTTGTTTAAGCTTTGTGATCCTTGATGATAAAGAAAGTTGAATGGAATCAAAATGTCAATGTCTTTAGTTAAGGTTACAGCACATTTTCTAATTACTGTGATCTTCCTTTAGATACTGAAATTATTTTCTGGGACATGACAGTTTTCATTGTTTGATTTCTCTTAGGACAAATCATTACTATCATGAAAATTCTTTTGTAATGAAATAATTTCCAAACCCTAACATGGGCTCTCTGAAATAAGTAACATTTGTATAATGTTTTACATTTTATAAGATATTTTTCACATATCTTGTTTAGTTTTAAAACTTTACAGTGAATTTGCTGGTGTTTCCCCATTTTCTGGAAGAAAATTTCAGGTTCTAGAGATGATTTGTGGAAGATCACACAGCTAATAAGTAATGGAGGAGAACCTAGACCTCAGTGTTTTTACAGTAGTTTCACCTCCACAAAATTTGTTTAGCAAAAGGAGTTTAGGTTGCTTTTATCATATTGGGCTCTGGAAAGTTCAGAAATAGAATAAAGAGATTCTAGATTTGATTATCTTCTTTCTCATAGGTAAGTTTTTAAAATGGAAAGTTCTATCGATGAACCCTAATCTTGGGGGAAAATGTTGTAATACCTTCCTTGTTATTTCTATTTTATATTTTCTTATTGTTTTAGGGACTTAAAATTGGAGCCTTACTTAGATCATTACTACAGGGATTACCCAACACTTGTCAGAACTACTGGACAGGTGTGCACAATTGATCAAGGTAAGCATCTGTGTTGATAAAGATTTTGTGAACAGTGTAGTGACATTTGCTTGTATTTTTCTTACCATCAGTCCCTAAGTCAGGGGGCAGGGCCTTCCCACTAGGCAGATTTTAGTTTGTGATTGATCTTTGATTTGCAGTAAGCCATAACTTCCTCAGTATGTGGGCGAATTATATTCATCCTTAAGGTTCTGAGTTGCAGAAGCTTAGCTTCTACTGCGAAGTATGCTGTGTCCAAGACCTGTGCTTGTCATTCCAGTTAGTAATATTAAAAATTCAGTTCCTCAGTTGCACTGGCGACGTTTCAAGTGCTTAGTAGCTGCATGGGGCTAGTGGTTGCCATATTGGAACATGTTCATTACCACTGTACTGTCTTAGACCCTGAGCTAAAGGGACTCAGGCTTGGGGCCCAGTGTAAGAACAGAGAGGAATCCTGACTGTCTCTTCTGTTTTCTCACCTTTCAGGTTAGGGCAGAAAATTTTGGTTAGATTCTTTATATGTCTTGAGCATAAAAATTTGCTGAATTTCTATCTAGCAGGGGATAAAATAATAGTCATTCAAATTCTACATATTATAATACAGACAGTTTACTTACTGTGGCAGGAAAAATGGAACATTTTGGAAAATAGGGAAAAATGTTATTCCGATTGATAACAGTATCTGTCATTTGAAAATATTTTCCCTTTAGAATAAAAGATAATTTTCCTAATGTATTCTTTTATGTCTATAAACATTTATCTAATTTTAAAGGTCAAACAGGGTTTATGCATCATCCATCATTTTTTACTTCTGAGCCACCAAGTATTTACCAGTGGGTGAGTTCTTGTCTGAAGGGTGAAGAAATGCCACCCTACCCTTACCTCCCTGGCATCTGTGAAAGAAGCCGACTTGTAGTTTTGGTATGTACTCATACTATTGCCTAACTTGTTTGTTTTTCTCTTTTTCTTTTAAAATATGGTTTAAAAATTATACAGTAAAATTAACTTTAAAAATTTTGTGTGCAGTTCTGTGAATTTCAACAAACATGTAGATTTATGTATTCACCACCATAACTAGGATACAGAATAGACCTCCTCCCTTCCAACAAATTTTCCCTTATACTTTTGAGATTCATGCAGGTGTTCCCTGTACCAGCAGTTGTGAATATAGCTGCTGTAATCATTCAGGTTTCTGAGTGAACATAAGTTTTCATTTCTTTAAAGTAGATACCCAGAGGTGGGATTGATGGTTATGTAGTAAGTATATATTTAGTTTTTAAGAAACTGTAAACTATTTTCACACTGACTGTACCATTTTACATTTCCCCAGCAGTGTGTGAGCATTCCAATGTCCCTGCATTTTTGTCAGTGTTTGCTATTGTCATGATTTCTAATTTTTGCCATCTTGGTACATGTGCAGTGATATCTCATTTGGTTTTAATTTGCATTTCCTTAATGGCTAGTGATATTTTGAGCATTCTAGATAATGAAATTTTGTCAGATATGTGGATTGCAAATATTTTCTCCTAGTTTGCATCTTGTCATGTCTCATCATTCTCTTAGTGTTTATTTTGTAGAGCAAAACTGTTCAATTTTGATGAAGCCAGTTTATCCAGTTTTTTTCTTTTATGGATAGTGCTTTTGGTGTCATATGTAAGAATTCATTGTTTAACTTCAGAACACAAGATTTTCTCCCTGTTTCCTTGTAGAAATTTTATAGTTGTATGATTTACATTTAGAGCAACGATCCACTTTGATAATTTTTTATAAGGCATGAGGTTTAAGTTGAGGTTCTTATTCAATCTGGATGTCCAAATCTTTTAGCACTATTTGTTGAAAAGATTATTGTTTCTTTGTTGCTTTTACAGTTTTGTTAAAAGTCAGTTGACCACATTCTTTTTTTTTTAATATTTTTTCCCTTTATTGAATAAGATATTACAAATGTGTCCTTATCCCCCCAATGTCCCCTCATCCCCCCAATCCTGCGACCACATTCTTATGGGTCAATTTCTGGGCCTTTTAATCTGGTCCACTGATCTGTGTTGCAACACAGTCTTGATTACTGTAGCTTTAAAAGTAAGTCTTAAAACTGATTAGTATGACTCCTCCCATTAACTCTTTTTCAATATTGTTTTAGCTATTTTAGTTCCTTTGCTTTTTCATTTAAATTTTTTAACCAGTTTGTCTGTAGCTTCCCAGGTACCAACCCCCCCACCCCCCCAGAGAAATACATTATTTATTGTTAAAAATTAGTTCATTTTGCATAGTTGGGACATGTCCATGGTCAAATCTTAGAGTAAGAACCAAAGGGCATCTGGAAAGGTGAGCTTTTTCAGCACCTGTCTCTCGGTCCCCTGGCCCTCGAGCAGCCTGCGCACAGGTCCTTTATGGACCCTCAGGCTCACAGGAGAACCGTGTGCTTTTGTCTTCCTCCCACATGTCAGTGGACACACCCATCTTTTCTTCACTCTGCCTCTGCCTTCATGTTGAGGAAGGCTTCACAACCCGTGTGCTCTGACACAGACATGCAGAATGGTGATTCTGCTCTTTTAAATAAATGATAATGTGAGAATCTAACATACTATTTATTATTTTAACTTTTTTGGTGTACATTTTAGTGGCATTAAATACATCCACAGTGTATTCAGAATAGCTTACTCCCAGAACTTTTGCATTTCTTGCAGATTGTGTGGAAGCATTTAAGTTAAACCACCAAATTTTTGGTCTTGCTCAATGGGGTGGACCCAGTGTATTTCTAACCAAAAAAGGGAGCCAGAGAATTATTGATATGCCATAATTCTTCAACCTCCAACCTAAATACATTAGTCAACTTACAGATATTCACATTATAACTTTTCTTTGTTAGATTTGATGCCTGGTATATAGAATTTTAAGATCTTCCAGTTTTGTACTAAAATTCAGTAAAATCATGCTACTCCTTCAAAAAAAAAAGTGTCACTGCAGGTACAGATCTTAGTGGTGGGACAGATATTCAAAAGAGAACCATGGCCCTGGCCGGTGTTTCTCAGTGGTTGGCTCTTGAATCAAAGGGTCACAGGTTCGATTCTTAGTCAGGGCACAGGGCACATACCAGGGTTGTGGCTTTCACTCCCCAGACCCAGTGGGGGCACATGTGGTTGGCAACCAGTCGATCACATTGATGTTTTGTTCTCTCTCCCTCCCTCCTTTCTTCCCTTCCATTTTCTCTGAAAAGCAATGGAAAAAATATCCTCAGGTGAGATTAACAACAATAACAAAAAAAGAGACTCTTGATGGCAGAAGTGGGAAAAGGGTTAGGGTCAGAGGGTTAGGGTTCACCTAACCGGAAATGACCTGAATGCCCATCTGAACAAAGTTGGTACATCTGTATAATGGAATACTGCTCAGCAGTAGAAAGAAACAAGCTCCTGATAGATGTGGTTAATGTGGATGGATCTCAAAGGCATACTCACTAAGTAGGACACAGAAGACCACACATTTGTGGTTCCGTTCACATGACACTGTAGAAGAGGCAAACTGCAGGGACAGAACACAGATGAGTTGTCTCTGGTGCTGGTGCAGGGAGGAGCAGATGGACCACGAAGGGCACTGCGGACCTTTCTGGAGTGAGGACAGTATTCGTATCATGATTGTGATAGTGGGGATGGGACTGTGAAACATTTGTCAAAGCACAGAGCTGTACCCCAAAAATGGATGAACTGTCCTATATGTAATGATAACCCAGTCATTTAAAAAACATGTTAATTTCCTCCTTCTGCAGAGTATTGCGCTCTACATTCTTGGTGATGAAAGCTCTGTTTGTGATGAATCCTCACACTATTTATCGAGAATTTCTCTAGGTAAGTCAGTGTAATGTTAGACTCTGCAAACAAAATTTTATAAATATTGATATCAGAGTTGAAATTAAAAAATAGTTTTGTGTTTGTTTAGAAACCACATCTTACCTCATTGTAGAGGTTTTATCTTACACTGTTCTGGTCTAAGTCCACAACTGAATTTCAGAGACCAGGATGACTTAAAAATCTAACTTCATACTTTTAATGTACCTTATTTCATACTTTTAGAAGGATTATTTGTTTATTTTTTAGAAGGATTATTTTAACTTCAGGGAAATTATACTTTCCAGCCTGCTTATTTTATTATTTTCTGGGAGTTGTTTGTTAAAGCTTTATTTCCAAATTTCTTGTGCATGTTATGTATTTTTTTTACCAGGAAGACTATCAAAATAAAGATTCGTTTTGTTATCTTGTAGCCCCCCAAAAGTCACAAGCAGAACAAGAGGAAAACAGGTGACTTTTATTCAGATTGTGCTTTTATATTAAATATATGAAACTTGATTGTGTGTCACTCTTCTGTTTAATAACTGTTTTGTTTTCCTACAGGTTTAGTTTCAGGCATTCTCCATCAGTTTCTAGTCTGGCTGAAAGATTGGTTGTCTGGATGGCTAATGTAGGTAAGGCTGTCTTTACTCTATGTGTTATTGGACTGGCAGTGAGAATCCTCTGCTTCCCTGGACACTCCATCCTCACGAAGCCCATCTTCCTCAAGGCAAGCTAGATCTGGAGGCATGAGGAGAGAAGGTCCCACAGGGTTGACATTATGGCCTATCAAGCCACACTTCCTTTCCCTAACAGTTTCACAACTTTCATATGACATCAGCAATACTAGCTTCTGATCTCTGGGCCTCAGAATGGAGAGCACCAATCACTGCACACCAGACCTTAAGCCATTGTCATACTCAGATATCAGAAGGGAGTATTCCTGGCAAAACCTAAAAGTAATTGTATAAACATTGCAGGTGTGCTTTGGAAGGGTATAGGCCAGGGATTTGAGGTGCCAAGATGAAGATTCATAGGTGGAGGGGGGAAGAAAAGAGTTTTCTACTCTCCAATCCTAACCCTGTGATTCTAGGTTTCAAACTGAGTAAAGTACTAAAGAAATTTTTCACAAAAATAACTTAAAAAACCAAATTACTTATATGAAGATATTAAAAAAAAAATGAAGATGTTTCTATATTAGAAAGTCATGCTCTAATGAATGTTACAGGATATTCCTGAATTCTTAAAGACTGCTCTAAATGACTTAGTTTTTCATTGTACTTCTTTGTATATCCTCTTCAAAATTATAATAATTGTCATTAGTATTACAGATAAGATACCTATGCTGAAAAAATAGTGGCCAACTTCTATCTATATGTTACATAATATTTAATAAAATTGTTATTCTCATATAAGGAACCATTTTTACCTTAAAAATTAATCAAGGTTCTATATTAATAGATAATATATAATTTATAAAATTAAGATATTATTTTAGGAAAAATAAAAATTTAATTAACGTGAAGATTTAAAAATTTTAAAAATGAAATGTGGCATACATACAAAAGAATTTTTGAAATGTTTAGAGAATAACAATAAAGTGAATATTGATGTACTGGTCACCCACCATTAGAAACAGAACATTGCTAGTGTGGTTGAAGACCCTTGTGTGTTTACTTCTGCATGGTGTCCTCCCACATAATCCACCACTAGAGGTAACCACTGTCCTACCTAAATTTTGTATTTCTTTTCTCATATATTTTTGTAGTTTTATCATCTTTATATATTGCTTAGTGTTTTATATTTTTGAACTTTATGTAAACATAAAAATAAAACTTTCTGCTATCTTGTTTTCTTCACTCAATATTGTTATTAAAAATTTAGAAAAATATATTTTTATTGATTTTAGAGAGGAAGGGAGAAAGAGAGAGATAGAAACATGAATGATGAGAGAGAATAATTGATTGGCTTCCTCCTGCACAGCCTGAAACCCGGGTATGTGCCCTGACCCAGAATTGAACCTCCTGGTTCAGAGGTCGATGCTCAACCACTGAGCCACACCATCTGGACTCAATATTTAAAGATTCATCCATGTTGACTCACGTAGCAGTAGGTCACTTGTTTTCATTGCTAAATACTTCATTGTTTGAATATTAAAACTTATTTATTCATTCTTTTTTTGTTGTTAATCCTCACCCAAGGATATTTTTTCATTGATTTTTAGAGAGAATGGAAGGGAGGGGGAAACAGAGAGAGAGAAACATCCATGTGAGAGAAACACATCGATTGGTTGCCTCCTGAATGTGCCCCAGTGGGGGCCAGGGATCCATTCTGCAACTGAGGTACATGCCCTTGACCAGAATCAAACTCAAGACCTTTCAGTCCTTGGGCCAATGCTCTTTCCACTCATCAAAACTGGCTGGGCCTTATTTATCCATTCTATTGATGCAAGCAATTGGGATGTTTCCTCCCTTCCCTTTTTTTGCCATAGTGAAACAACATTGCTAACAAATATTTTAATATTGTGTCCTGGTGCACATGTGCACAAGTTTCTGTATGGCTATTGTTGGACCATAGGGGTCGGCCTATCTGTACATGCCAAGTGTTTTCCAGTGTGGTTGTACCAGTACATAAGTAACCACCATCAACTGTGGTCGAGAAGTACTGTTGCTGTGCATAGTTGCCAATACTTGATATTGATTGACTTCCATATTTGTCTGTCAGGCTAGTGTGAACTTCTATTTTCTAGTGGTTTTAGTTTTGCGTTTCCACGATCACTCATTGGATAAACAATCTTTTCATATGTTTATTGACTCTTTGTATTTAATCTATGGAATGGTTTTTAAGTCCTTGGTGGTTTTCCTATTGTTTTAGTTGTCTTTTTCTTAAGGTTTTTTAGAATTTTGTAAAGAGACCTTTTCTGCTAATCCCTGATGTCAAGACACTAGCCTGATAGTAAGATGAATAAAATGAATTTCTTTCTTGTCAGAATAGATGTTTGTTAACTTTAGTCAGAGGGTAAACAGGAGAGTGGCAAGTCTAAATGCAAATGCAAATGTTTTCCTTTCGCCATCAGGTTTCACTTTAAGAGACTTGGAAACTCTTCCCTTTGGAATTGCTCTTCCCATTAGAGATGCAATTTATCACTGCCGAGAGCAGCCTGCTGCAGACTGGCCTGAGGCTGTGTGTCTCTTGATTGGACGCCAGGACCTATCCAAGCAGGCCTGTGAAGGAAACTTACCCAAAGGGAAATCTGTGAGTGTGAACACCAAAAGTTCAAGGTTCAGTTTGGCTTTAGTAACATCAAAGTAGGAATGTTCTACATTTCTTTTGTCTTTCTGCAAGCGTGTATATTATATTGCCTTTTTCATATTATGTGCCAGGTGGCATTTATAATTGGACAAATGTTATTAATTGTAAATTAAACATGAGAACAGGAGATTTTGGAATGCTTTGTCTTTCCTGGACCTTTCTTCACCTTGAGTGATCAGTAGAGCAACTACCATGGCTGACTCCCTACTTATATTGTATTGGTAATTAACTAATTTATAATTATGTGGGAAAAGCAAGAGCATAGATCCTGAATTTGAATAGTTAATATATAACTATTTTCTGTTTCATACATTTCTGATGAGTTGGCTTTCTTGAATTTAACCTTTGAATATTGTAAATATATCTGTTTAATCACATCAAACTGAAGCCCCAGGAAAAGGATTTTTTGGGGGGAGGGGACAGAGGGCACTAAGGTTTGAAAGATGTCTTAATGTTATCCCTTCTGAATACTGTCCTTCATCGGTCTTTAAAGAATGGGTTCTAAGGTAGAAAGTGAATTACATCATTACTCTCCAATTATTTCTTTTAAAATCAGCCTCTTTAAAAATTTAAAAATGGAATTTTTAAAATTTCTAAACTCGAGTTAACTTTAAAATCATAAATGGTGGTGCTGTATTAATGTGATCATCCCAGAGGGTCCAGAGGTGACAGTGGAAATTTGCCTAATCTCTTATTAGCCTTTGAACCAACAGATAATAATCAACACATTTTGACTATTTATAATCCACATCAGGTCTTAGGCTACTGATGCTTTAGAACCTGTGTCAAAATTTATTCCTGACATTAGTGTTGCCTCATGTAACTGTGACAGAATCTGTTTCCATGGGGATCCATCTTCAGCAGGGTCTGACCAGATAGTGCTCTTCAGTCTGCACCTACATAACAACTCTTATTTGAGTTAGTATTTGTTTTGTCTTAAACAGAAAACCAATTTTTTTGGGGGGGAGGGGTTAATACAATTTTATTCTTTCCTTGGCCAAGATAAGTTTTAGCATTTAGACCTCTTTTCACAGAGTAAGAGCAGTGTAACATTAGCACTGAAACCAAATGGTATTGATAATCATTCACCTGTATTTGTCATTTTAAGTAATTCTGTCTAAACTCAGTTCAGTTAGTTGAGGCTATATTGTATAACTCATCTAAATTTAACTTACTAGCTCTTTGGGTCTATATTTTATAGCTAACCCACCCATTAGAATATAGTTTCTTTTTAAAATTAGATAGTTCATAGGAACCGTAATAAATTTTTATGAACTAAATAAAAATGATTATTTAGCCCTATCTGCCATTATTTTTTTCATGTTAATACTGTTTCCATGTTAAATGTTGACAGAACTCTAGCATTTTAACTAGAAGTTAACCTTTTGTTAAAAGAAAATAAAACATTGAGGGAAAAGAAGATTTCATGCTATTCAAATCTGTGTTGAAGTCTGAATTACAGTGAAACCTTGGTTTTCTAACTAATTTGTTCCAGAAGGCTGTTTCGAGAAGTGATTTGCTGCAAAACAGAATCATTTTTTTCCCCATTAGAAATAATGTAAATTTTATTAATTCTTTCCAAACCCCCAAATGATTCCGTTTTGACCTTTCTTACATACAGTACATGTTTAATGTACTATTTAACCTAGAAACAAACACTTCTTTTTTTTAACTTATTAACCCCCGCCCCTCCAGCCTTAAATAAATCACTTTCAGCACTGGTTCCCCAGTTTCTTTCAAGGAGGTCAGTATGTGGCATCTGCTTTTTTACATATCTCCTCCTCCAAAATGCTGTCATTGGCTACCTGCTTTTCCTCTATCCAACAGTTTTCCTACCTCTTCAGTTGTCCGTGATCATTGTTTTTTTCACATCCTTAGTAACATTAGTACTCTTGATGGCCTCTGTAAGTTTTAAAATTATGCCAGTCCTCCATTTAGTCAACAACAAAAGCAAAACAAACAAACAAACAAACAAAAAAAACAACACAAAAATATTCACAGCACTGTTTCCTGAGATGTTAATAATCCTAGATTTAGCAGTAAACTGACTTGCATTCTCTCTTTTGTTTATGGCCTGAGAGACACTTTTTGTCATTCTGATGTATCAGCATGAAAGGGTTGTCAGGTCCAGAACCAAAGTTTATTCAACAACCCAGGCATTTTTTCCATGAACAACCTGGTCGAGAATCGAATTGTTCAAGATGGGAGAAGTTTGAGAGCTGAGGTTTGACTGTACTTGGACTGGAAGACTCATACTAAAAGCATACACTGAGCTTATGAGGACAGAATGATAATCAAGGATTGAACCCTTTTCATTTGTTTTGTTACATTCAGTCCCCTCCCTTTTAAGAAATTTTTATTTGGAACATATTTACAAACAAAAGTGAAAACCAGCCATGATCCATTGTATTTAAAATTCTAAAGGGAGAAAGTATTGTTCAGCTATCCTTGTTGCATATTCTGCATGCTTTTCTTTTCTACTTATATTAATAAAATATATTTAAATTAGTGTGGGTTCTTAAATAATAATGGGGGGGTGTCATATCTGTTTTCAAGATGTTTAGGATATAGTTAGATTTTTATAATTTATTAAATCCTTTTAAAGGAATCCTCCTCCTGACTCTTATCTCAAATTTAAACTTCTCTTGGCTCAATAAAGAATTTTTAAGTGGGCAGTTTAATTGTGCTGTAACAGAGAATTCTACGTTAGAGTCCTGGTACATAAGGGAATCCAAGTTTGCCTGCGTTTGAATGCATAGTTTTTCTCTGTTGGTGGTCAGATATGTCATCCTGGACATGCTCATGTCAGTCAGTGTGTGTTGACTGGTTTTTAAATTGTCACTACAACCAAGTCTGTTACTCAGGTGCTCTCATCAGATGTTCCTTCAGGAACAGAGACTGAGGAGGAAGATGATGGCATGAACGACATGAATCAGGAGGTTATGTCACTCATATGGAGTGAAGATTTAAGGGTGCAGGACGTGCGGAGGCTTCTTCAAAGTGCGCATCCTGTTCGTGTCAATGTGGTGCAGTACCCAGAGCTCAGTGACCATGAGTTCATTGAGGAGAAGGAAAACAGGTAATTGAAAGCATGAATTACCTCTCGGGGATTTTTTTTTAACGCTAAAACCCCAAAAATGGATACTTTAAAGTTAAAAGTACCATATGTTTTAAGTATTTATCCAACCTTAATACTCTATACATTTTCAACATATTTTGGCGTTTAATGAGGTAAATGTTGTACTTCAGACCCTCATCCTCTTGAAATACAGCTCTCTGCTCTTAGTTACCTTAAGAATTTATAAAGGAGAACACTGAACTCATCCTTGGACTTCTTGATCAGGAAAATATTTTGAATTTTTCTTGTGTTATTTTCAGTATAAACTTATACCAGTATTTTTTCCTTGCTCCCATTAGAAACTCTTAATAGTGATATGTAATATTGTATAAGCCTTCTCTTTTGCCATTCTCTAAAACTTATGTTCTTTATTACATTGCTAATACTAATTTATCCCTTGATAACTTGTACGATTCAGTAGTAATCAATGTAACATTCCAGAATTTTTGCCTTGGGGCAATTCAACTTAATTTTTATCAATTATAGTTGAAATTCAATATTATTTTATATTAGTTTCAGATATATAGTATAGTGGTTAGACATTATATAATTATGAAGTTATCCCCCAAATAATTCTAGCATCCACTTGGTATCATACATAGTTATTATAATACTAGAGGTTCAGTGCACGAATTTGTGCACAGGTGGGGTCTCTCAGGAGGAGGGACCATGGGAGGTTGGCTGTGGGAGTGCACTGACCACCAGGGGGCAGCTCCTGTGTTGAGTGTCTGTCCCCTGGTGGTCAGTGCACGTCGTTTGGTTGTTTGGTCGCTTAGGCTTTTATACATAGAGATTATTGATTTCCTCTGCTATACTTTATATCCCTATTGCCAGGGTTCTTGTTCCAGTATTAAGAAGAGTTCAGGAATCCGGAGAAGGGGCTGTGTGTAGATTAAATAGTCCAGAAACAAAATATAATTTTGAAAGGCATTTGGGGGTCAGAGGAGCCTAGTTTAAAGGAAACTAAGATCTCCTTGTCTCAGGACCCCATGCTTTTTATTAACACAAATTGTCCTGAGGTGAGGCAGAGATATACACTTCAAAGGGTCAGGGTTTCGTATTATACAGAGTCCCTTGTCAGATTGGGGAGAATTAGCCTATGGCTGTTCAAGTGTTTGGCCAGTAGGAGGCAATACAATGTATATTAAGATGCCCTGAGCTGTCTGGCAGCAAACAATCAATTTAATGTATCCTATTCAGGTTTGGGGAAATGCCATCAGCCATTCCCAGATTCAGCCCTGCTGTCATGCTGTAATTGGTTTCCGGCACCCTATCACCATTTTGTAACTACCACTTTGCACTTCTTAAATCCCTTCACCTTTTCCACCCCATCTTCTCCATTCTCTGGCAACCATCATTTTGTCTTCTGTATCTACGAGTCTTTTTCTGTTCTTGTCTGTTTATTTTATTTTTTAGATTCCACATATAAGTGAAATCATATGGTGTTTGTCTTTCTCTGTCTGACTTACTTCATTTCATATACCCTCTAGGTCCATCCATGTTGTTGCAAATGGCAAGATTTTATTCTTTTCTATGGCTGAGTAATATTCCATTACGTATATGTACCACATCTTCTTTATCTAATCATCTATTGATGTGCACATGGGTTGCTTCCATATCTTGGCTCTTGTAAATAATGCTGCAGTGAACATAGGGGTGCATATATCTTTGAAATAGTGTTTTAGATTTCTTTGGATATATACCCAGATGTGGAATTGCTGGGTCATAAGATAGTTCTATTTTTAATTTTTTTGAGTAACCTCCATATTGCTTTCCACGGTGGCTGCACAAATGCATTTGTACCAGCAGTGCACCAGGGTTCTCCTCCACATCCTTGCCAGTACCTGTTGTTTGTTGATTTATTGATGACAGCCATTCTAACTGGCAGGTGGGAGGTGCTATCTGATTGGGTTTTAATATGCATTTCTCTGACAATTAGTGACTTTGAGCATCTTTTCATATGTTATTCATTTTCTTTGGGTATTTGCACTATTTAGGGAGTAGGTTCTTCTATGTGGGAGCTTTTTTGTACAGGGGGTAAGTTGGGGTTTTTCAGGGAGCCCTATTTGGTGCCTCCTCCGTTATTTTCTTTCCTCAGTCTATGCAAGTGGCTCTGGTCGCCATATCTCCTGGGATGCTGGAGAGCTGCCACCCTAGCTCTTGGGCTCAGGAATATAAAGCCTTCTAGAGGAAGGGGACACTCAAGTTCTCTGGCATAGCCTAAGGTATGGGTGTGCTTGGTGGAGTTGGGGAGAACTCGTTGCCATTTGGAGCTTGATAAGAAGGGTGGGCTTAGGGCTTGGAAAGTGCCACTTCTGGCAGGTTTGGAAATTTACAAATAAATTCTTGTATATTGGTGGTAAAAACACCATTATGTCCTCTATGGAGAAGTGTCTAATCACTTTTTAATTGGATTGTTTGTTTGTTTTGGTGTTGAGTTGTATGAGTTCTTTATAAATTTTGGATATTAACCCCTTATCAGATGTACATTGGCGAATATCTTCTGTTCAGTAGGTTGTCTTTTTGTTTTGTTGATAGTTCAATTTAGATTTTAAAATTCTCTCCAGTGTCTTTATCTGCCTGCTCTCTGTTACCTGTCATCTCTGCCACTGTTTTTTCCTTTCTTACTCTAGGACTTAAAACTTTTAGAGAAGGACCATCCACACTTAGCTTCAGGCTAGTGAAGGTCTGAGTCAGTCATAACTCCCTATCTCTATTTCCTTCCCATATGGACCCAGCTATTTGTCACTATTAATGAGGAAATGGAGTGACAGAGATGCTGTGTGAGAGCATAGTCTATAGCATGGACTCTGGGCTATGCCTGGCCAGTATCTGCTGGGTGACTTTGAATAAATTACTAACCTCTTGCTGCCTCAGTTGCTGCCTCTATAAGAAGCTCGATTGTAGTGTTCATACCTCACAAGGTTTTGTGTATCAAGTGTGTTATCTATCCTATGTAATAAAGAGGTAATACGCAAAAAGACCATCATGCCCTTGCACAAGATGGTTGCCCCTATGTGGCCACAAGATGGCCGGCAGGGGAGGCAGTTGTGGGCGATCAGGCCAGCAGGGGAGGTCATTGGGGGGACCAAGCCTACAGGGGAGAGCAGTTGGGGGTGACCAGGCTGGCAGGGGAGGGCAGTCAGGGCTGACCGGACCTGCAGGGGAGGGCAGTTGGGGGCGATTGGGTCGGCAGGGGAGCAGTTAGGCGTCAATCAGGCTGGCAGGGGAGCAGTTAGGGGGCGGTCAGGCTGGCAGGCAGAAGTGGTTAGGGGCAATCAGGCAGGCGGGCAGGCGAGAGGTTGGGAGCCACCAGTCCTGGATTGTGAGAGGGATCAGACATCCCCTGAGGGGTCCCTGATTGGAGAGGGTGCAGGCCGGGCTGAGGGACACCCCCCCAGTGCATGAATTTCATGCACTGGGCCTCTAGTCTAAATATAAAAGGCTAATATGCTAAGTGTTTGACCATCTGGGTAATGACATCACGCAGCAACGCCCGGCTTCCTCTCCCTAGCAACGACTAGCCTCCTTGCAGTTTCTTCAGCCCAGGAACATGACTTGCTTTATAGCCAGGTGGAAACATTTTACACTGTAATCAAATGTCTGTGAAGCGTTTTCCTGTGCCTCATCTCATTTGATCCTCACAGAAGTCCTGGAATAGGTAGATAGGAGACTTGGTGGAATCCTATTTTCTTTTTATTAGCTGGAAAATGGAGATTTAGAAAACTTAGAAACTTTACCTGACTGAAAAGAAGTAAGAAATGGTGGACCTTGAAAATGACTTCAGGTTTTCTCACTAGGGAGAATATAGTCAAACACTGCTGCAGTTAAATATTTTACCTCTTGTTCTCCCTGCATCTTGACCTGACTGAAAAGAAGTAAGAAATGGTGGACCTTGAAAATGACTTCAGGTTTTCTCACTAGGCAGAATATAGTCAAACACTGCTGCAGTTAAATATTTTACCCTTTGTTCTCCGTGCGTGATCTACAATAATAATGTGCTTCGTGTTGATATTTACTGCTGTGTTGCTGACAATTACCTGAAAGAGAAGTTGGGGTGCTTCACTGGGCTGGAAAAAGTTTAGCTAAATCAGAAAGCAGGTCTAATTAAGCAAGTTTTATATTAGAGGCCCTGTGCACGAATTCATGCACATGTGGGGTCCCTCGGCCTGGCCAGTGATCAGGGCTAATCGGGGCTGGCAGGCAGTGGGGAGGGACTGCGGGAGGTTGGCTGGCCAGGGGGAGGGGCCGTGGGAGGTTGGCCGCCCCAATCAGGGCCATCGGCTGGCCAGCCAGGGGATGGGAGAGGCCGCGGGAGGTTGGCCAACCAGCCGGGGGGAGGGGCTGCGAGAGCTTGGCTGGCTATGGGAGCGCACTGACCAGGGGGCAGCTCCTGCATTGAGCCTCTACCCCCTGGTGACAGTGTGTCATCATAGCTACTGGCTGACCGGTTGTAATGGTTGCTTAGGCTTTTATATATCTACTAGAGGCCCAGTGCACAAATTTGTGCACCAGTGGAGTCCCTCGGCCTGGCCTGAGGATCAGCTGAAACTGGCTCTCCGACATCCCCTGAGGGGTCCTGGATTGCGAGAGGGCACAGGCCAGGCCAAGGGACCCCACTGGTGCACGATCGGTGCTGGGGAGGGACTGCGGGAGGGCTCCAGGGCATGTCTGGCCCATCTCGCTCAGTCCTGATTGGCTGGACCCCAGCAGCAAGCTAACCTACGGGTCAGAGTGTCTACCCCTGGTGGTCAGTGCACCAGTCATAGTGACTGGTTGACCGGTCGACTGTCTGCCCCCTGGAGGCTCTGATTCAGGTGGTGTCCCTTGAATCAGAGCGAGGGGTTGAGTGGCCTTAGCATATCATTAGCATATTACACTGATTGGTTGAACAAATGACTGGATGACTGGACACTTAGCATATTAGGCTTTTATTATAGGCCTAGAGGCCTGGTGCATGAAATTCGTGCACGGGGGGGGGGTGTCCCTCAGACCAGCCTGCACTCTCTCCAATCTGGGACTCCTCAGGAGATGTCCGACTGCTGGTTTAGGCCTGATCCCACCTAAACCAGCAGTCAGACATTCCTCTCACAATCCGGGACCGCTGCCTGCCTGCCTGATTGCCCCTAACTCCCTTCCCCTGCTGGTCTAGTCACCCCCAACTGCCCTCCCCTGCCGGTCTGGTCGCCCCTAACTGCTCTCCCCTATTGGCCAGATCGCCCCTAACCACCCTGCTTCGGTCCCTGCCACCATGGCTTTGTCCAGAAGGATGTCCAGATGGATGTCCGAAAGATGTCCAATCTAATTAGCCTATTACATACACACACACACACACACACACACACACACACACACACACACAGATAGACATATACATACACACACACACACACACACACACACATACATACATACATACTAGTGGCCTGGTGCATGAAATTCGTGCATGGGGGAGCGGGTGTTCCTCAGCCCGGCCTGCACCCTCTCCAATCTGGGACCCCTCGAAGGATGTCCTACTGCCAGTTTACAGTGATTAGGCCTAAACCGGCAGTCAGACATCCCTCTCACAATCCAGGACTGCTGGCTCCTAACCGCTCACCTGCCTGCCTGCCTGCCTGATTGCCTCTAACCATTCTGCCTGCCGGCCTGCCTCACTGATGGCCTGCTTGCCCCCAACTCGCCCCCCTGCTGGTCTGCTTACCCCCCAATGGCCCCGCCCCCCACCAGCCTGATCACCCACAACTACCCTCCCCTCTTGGCCTCTAACCGCCTCTACCTCGGCCCCGCCACC
>NW_005353692.1:881999-886002 GCF_000412655.1 Myotis brandtii | reverse complement strand
GCCTGCTCACTCCAAACTTGCCCCCTCACTGTCCTGATCACCTCCAACTGACCCCCACTGACAGCCTGCTTGTCCCCAACTGGCCCCCCTGCTGGTCTGCTTACCCCCAATGGCCCCGCCCCCCACCAGTGTCATCACCCACAACTGCCCTCCCCTTTTGGCCTCTAACCGCCTCTACCTCGGCCCCGCCACCATGGCTTTGTCCAGAAAAACGTCTGGAAGGTCTCCCAGTCTAATTAGCATATCACCCTTTTATTAGTATAGATAGAGGCCTGGTGCACGGGTGGGGGCCGGTTGGTTTGCCTTGAAGGGTGTCCCGGATCAGGGTGGGGGTTCCCTTGGGGCGTGGGGCGGCCTGGGAGAGGGGCCTGTGGTGGTTTGCAGGCCGGCCACGCCCCCATGGGGTGAGGGTCCCTGCTGGGGGGGTGGTGGCCAGCCTGGGTGAGTGGCTGAGGGCTGTTTTCAAGCTGGCCACACCCCCTTCAGGGTGGGGGTCCCCTCTGGGTTGCCTGGCCAGCCTGGGTGAGGGGCTGATGGCTGTTTGCAGGCTGGCCACGGCCCCCGGTGACCCCAAGCTACAGCCCCTCTTTTTTTTCAGCGCCTCCTTGAGCAGAGGGAAGCAGGTATCTGGGATTTATTTATCTTCTGCAATTGAAACTTTGTAGCCTTCAGCGGAGGCCAGGGTGGGCGGGAAGCTTGGCTTCCTCCATTGCTGGGTTCAACCCAAGCCTCCTGCTCGCTCCAGCTCCGTGGCCGCCGCCATCTTAGTTGGGTTAATTTGCATACTTGCTCCTGATTGGCTTGTGGGCGTGGCTTGTGGGCATAGCGGAGTGATGGGTGGTTTGCATCTTTCTCTTTTATTAGTGTAGATATATGTATAAAAGCATAAGTGACTGCATGACCGAACGACCGGTCACTATGACCCGCAGTGACCACTAGGGGGCAGACTCAACACAGGAGCTGCCCCCTGGTGGTCAGCGCACTCCCACAGCCAACCTCTTGCGGCCCCTCCCCCCAGCTGGCTGGCCAACCCTCTGCGTCCCCTCCCTCTGGCTGGCCAACCTCCCATGCCCTGATTGGCCCTGATCGCTGGCCAGGCTGAGAGATCCCACCAGTGCATGAATTCGTGCACTGGGCCTCTAGTATAGATATAAAGCTCTCACTGGTGCCAGTCGTGTGCATCTGTTTTGATCTGTCATTGTCGATCATGAATTTGGTCCACCTGCCAGCTTAGGCCCGCTCCCTGAGAGGGCGCAGACCAGGCTAAGAGACCTCCCTCCCTTAGTGCACGAATGTCATGCACCGGGCTTCTAATTTCTACATAATGCTGGTAACACTGCCCAGTGTGTAGTAAAGCTCCATGCAGTCCATCATGAACAGAGTTCATTTTGTGAGGTTATTTTCTATTTAACTTTCTACTGTCTCTGAAATGAGAATGTCTTTCAGTCAATAGGTGTTATAGTTTAAATGACGATTCTTTTTCTTTCCTAGTACCTCAGGAAATAGTGATGTATCTTGTAATCAGTGGCATCATAAAGGGAAGGGATACAGTATTAATTGTTTCCATTATGATAATGTTGTGGATTATATGTAAGATTTCTGCTAAGGAAATGTTATGGGATGTTGCCTTCTGGCCTTGAGTTTCCATGATTCTAGGTTAATGTAGTCAGTGTTCCCAAAGAATCTTAGGACAGCAAAATTTTCCTCACCAGTGAACTAGAAAAACAACTATGAGTGTGTACAGTTAGGGAGAGATCATGCTTGTGAATAGCGTTGTCTGCAGAGAAAATGTTAGCCTCTGGAGAGATACTTCACTTGTGTTAAGTGTTTCCTGGTTATTACGCCCCTGCTTTTACAATTTGTTTGGTTTTGTTTTGGTTTAAGGTGCTCTACAGAATGTGATTTACTTTAATATAAAAACAAGTAAGCCTAGCCGGTTTGGCTCAGTGGATGGAACCTGTGGACTGAGGGGTCCCAGGTTCGATTCCGGTCGGGGGCATGTACCTTGGTTGTGGGCACATCCCCAGTAGGAGGTGTGCAGGAGGCAGCTGATAGATGTTTCTCTCTCATCCATGTTTCTAACTCTCTATCCCTTTCCCTTCCTCTCTGTAAAAAAATCAATAAAATATATTTAAAAAAATAAAAATAAAAACAAGTAGCTCATAGAAGCCATTTGAACCTTGAACATCTCTGATAAATCCTAGCTGTCATATAAGGGAAACTGATTCTGTGTTTTTCCTAGAGATGCCATGAAATCTGTTGACCTTCACTGTAGGATCTTCCTTTCCTTCCTTGAGTATAGGCCATGGAGTCTCTCTGCTAAAAGGATGGGAGTAGGAACCCAGATATATTGAGGGCAGCTAGACTGAAAATAACACAGTGAACCAAGAGTATAATATTTTCCTATGAGTGTTAACAACAGAGTAGAACTTTAGGTTTCTCCTTTTGGTTACCTGGGAGAGTTGGCTTGGTTTATAGACCAGCTGTTGTGTGTTGTTGTTTTTTTAAATCCTCACCTGAGCACATGCTTAGACAGACAAACAGACAGACAGACAGACAACCTTTTGGTGCACAGGACGATGCTCAACCAACTGAGTCATTCTGGCTGGTCTGCACCAGATGATTTTCATTCAAAGCAGATATGAAACAAAAAAAAGGAATTGGGCCTCCCCTTAGACCAGCGGTTCTCAACCTGTGGGTCACGACCCTTTCACAAGGGTCGCCTAAGACCATCCTGCATATCAGATATTTACATTACAATTCATAACAGTAGCAACATTACAGTTATGAAGTAGCAGCGAAAATAATTTTATGGTTGGGTCACAACATGAGGAACTGTATTTAAAGGGCCAGAAGGTTGAGAACCACTGCCTTAGACTTTCCAAGGGAGGCAAGAATATTAAAGTGAGAATGACCATGTTGGGATGATTCAGCCACATCTTTGTGGATTTCCTGGATGTGACTTCATTTTATACAGCATGCCGTCTTTTGAAATACTAGTCCCAGATTTAATTCCAATTTATTTGCTTAAAATTTTTTCACATGTTGGTTTTAATTTTTATAGATTGCTCCAGTTGTGCCAGCGAACTATGGCCCTTCCAGTAGGACGAGGGATGTTTACCTTGTTTTCATACCATCCTGTTCCAACGGAACCATTGCCTATTCCTAAGTTGAATTTGACAGGTATGTTAAATTCTGGGCTCAATGAGAAAGGAAATGAAATGCTCTTTTTATCTTTAGTGGTCTTACATATTGTTAATAGCTGTTCCAGTGGTTATTGCTGCTCAAATAGCAAATCGGACTAAACGTTGAGGGAAATAGAACGTAGCCCATTACTAATTTTTGCTTTTAATGAGACCATTTCAAGATACAGAAAGATAATTGGAAAAGTTTAGAAATATATTATGGATAATGGTAATATTATTAAACATTAAACAATCTTAAAGTATAATATGTAAAAGTATTTAGTCTTAAAATGTTTTATGTCTTTTATGAACATACTAGAGGCCCAGTGCATGGATTCATGCACCGATGGGGTCCCTCAGCCTGGCCTGTGCCCTCTTGCAATCCGGGACCCCTCGGGGGATGTCCGACTGCTGGTTTCGGCCTGATCCCCGCAGGCCAGGCCCTGTGGGGATCGGGCCGAAACTGGCAGTCGGACATCCCCCGAAGGATTTAGTAGTGCCTGAGGCGGTGGGTGGTTGGAGAGGAGCCTGAGCCCAAGCCAGGTGCCACACCGGCTCATCTAGGCCCCGCTGCGCCTGCTGTCCGCTGCTGCTCGGTAGCATTGCTGTGGAGGTGGGAGAGGCTCACCTCTTTGCAGCTGCGCTCATTAGCCATGAGCCTGGTGCCTGGCACCAGAAGGTCAGCTGAGCTTCTCTCCCACTGTGGGAGCACGCTGACCACCAGGGGGCAGCTCCTGCATTGAGTATCTGCCCCCTAGTTGTCAGTACGCATCATAATGATGGGTCAGTTGGTTGCTTGTTCGCTTAGGCTTATATAT
>NW_005353692.1:879063-881934 GCF_000412655.1 Myotis brandtii | reverse complement strand
AACAGAAAATATACTTATACTTACAGTAGTTTCACTTGCTAAAGATCCACTAGTGTTAACGTTTTGCTATATATGTTTCTGAATTTTATTTTTTCACTTATAATTTTATATTTGCTTAATTATCAGAAAATATTAAATCTGTTTTAGAAATTACAGTATCTTAAAATTTACTATGTAATGAGCATCATTCCATATCTAGTATATCTATGGATACAATTGCATATATGTATGTATGTAGATATTGTATACACATTTTTTAATATAGATATGTACATATATATGTATATATATGTGTATATATATACATTATTGATTTCAGAGAGGAATGGAAAGGGAGAGAGTTAAAAACATCAATGATGAGAGAGAATCATTGATAGGCTGCCTCCTGCACACCCCCTGCTGGGGATTGAGCCCACAATCTGGGCCTCTGTCCTGACTGGGAATCGAACTGTGCGTGATCTCTTGGTTCATAGATTGATGCTCAACCACTGAGCCACGCTGGCCAGGCTGTATACACATGTTTAATCGACAACTTCATTTTTATTTTTCTAGAGTATTTCATTTAGTGGGATATAATTTATATAAATAGCCTGGTATTGGAAATTATTATTTTTTGCTATTATAAGTGTATATTGGGGTGTACTCATCTTACTTATTTAGAAATTGCTTAGAAGAACTCCTAAGACAAGATTTTAAGGCTCTGATGCAACAGATTGGCACATGATTGGATGCATGAGCTTTTACTTCTGCCATATATGAGAGTGTTCTTTTCCTAATCTTATTCGTTATAATGGGTTTTATAGTGCCCGTTCACCTGATACTAGTTTGAATGTGTTCTATAGGTGACAATCACGTATAGTCAAAATTATCCTTGAAAATCTTTTAAAGTGTAGTGCATTTGTTTTTATGAGAATTGTATAAAATGTATATTTCAAGTTAAGTAATTTTAAAAATACAGGGTCCCCTCAGATTTGTAAGGAACTGTGTTTTCAGTGGTTGCGGAAAATGAGACCAGCTGAGTAAAGAGCCCATCATCCAACTCATTGATAGGCAAAGCAAGCTGAGTGACGTTCACTATTTTAACTGTTCTCTCTCTTAGAGATAAGCAACTATGTCAAAATCTGAACAACTGTTGAGTCTTGATGGAGGGCATGGTATATAGGTGTTCATTTTATTAGTCTTTCAACTGTTTGGAGCTTTTCATAGAAAAAGCTTGGATTAGAAAAGAATTTCATGCAAAATTGGCAAATGTTATAGTATATTAAATCTGGGTGGCAATACTTGAGTGAGTGTTAAATAAGTATATGAATCATTGTCTTCTTCTTTTGAAAAAAAAATACACTTAAATTTTCATGATTTAAAATGTGTTTATTACATTAATCCAAAATTTTATTCTTTTAGCCATTCTGGTAGACACCCCTAAGAAAAAAATCTTGATTTAATAATAAGTTAATTTAGGAAAAAAATGTATTTTTTAAATAGTCCCTTAACTCTCACACTTTTAGGCCTATTGTACTTATGTATATTGTTCTGGTTATTGAATAATATATTGAATTCTTATTGCTTTACCCTTTGCCTTTTATATTGTGTGCAAATGTTATGTGTTATGTATATGATTCATTGCTATTTTGGTAAGTTTACTTGTTTTTCATGATTAATCTCTATGCCTTTTTTTTTAAGAAAGAGTATAACTCATGAACTTGTTACCAATGTAGTGCTGTCATACAACAACATTTGAATTAGTTCGTAGGTACAAAAAGCAAATGGTACAATCATGTATTTTACTTTGTACTTGTGTCTTTGTGTGAGTATACTGTATGTATATACACTGAGTTGCCAGATTATTATGACTGGCCAGATTATTATGACCACCCCATCAGTACTTCATTGACACTTCCAAAAATACTGAATATTGAAAACTTCTTAAGCAAATACTCTCAAGGTTTTATTATTATTACTAGAGGCCCGGTACACAAAAATTTGTGCACTCGGGGGGCGGGGGGAGGGGGGTCCCCCAGCCCGGCCTGTGCCCTCTCGCAGTCTGGGACCCCTCGGGAGATAACGACCTGCTGGCTTAGGCCTGCTCCCGGGTGGCAGAGGGCAGGCCCAATCCCTAAGTGCAGCCCCTGGTCAGGCTCAGAGCAGGGCCGATTGGGGAGTTGGGGCGCCGCCCCGTCATGCACAGAGCAGGGCGGATAAGGAGGTTGTGATGCCACCCTCAGTCACGCTCAGGGTAGGGCCGATTGGGGGGTTGGGGCACCGCCCCCTGTCACACACAGAGCAGGGCAAATCAGGGGGTTGGGGCGCTGCACCCTGTCACACTCAGGGCAGGGCCAATGGGGAGGTTATGGCTCTACCCTGTCACACACAGAGCAAGGCCCGTGGAGGGGGGTTGGGGCGCCACCCTCTATCACCCACAGAGCAGGGCCGATCAGGGGGTTGGGGCGCCACCACTGTCACACTCGGGGCAGGGCCGATGGAGAGGTTATGGCTCTACCATGTCACACACAGAGCAGGGCCGATCAGGGGGTTGGGGCGCCACCACTGTCACACTCGGGGCAGGGCCGATGGAGAGGTTATGGCTCTACCATGTCACACACAGAGCAGGGCCGATCAGGGGGTTGGGGCGCCACCACTGTCACACTCGGGGCAGGGCCGATGGAGAGGTTATGGCTCTACCATGTCACACACAGAGCAGGGCCGATCAGGGGGTTGGTGTGCTGCACCCTGTCAAACACAGAGCCGCAGGGCAATCAGGAGATTGGGGAGCTCCCCCCTATCAGGCACAGAGCAGGGCAGATAGGGAGGTTGTGGCCCCGCCCCCTGTCACACACAGAGCCACAGGGCGATCAGGGGATTGGGGAGCTCCCC
>NW_005353692.1:878052-878948 GCF_000412655.1 Myotis brandtii | reverse complement strand
TTTTTTTTTTTTTTTTCTGGGCCAGCTTTAGCTCTGAGGCCTCGCTGCTGAAAACATAGATACAATGTTGAGGTCTGAGCCCGGCTGAATGGAAGCCCTTTTCTGGGGTTTTGTTTAGCTTCTTATTTGCAACATAGTATATAGTTGCTTAGAGTTGCAACTGAGAGGCTGGCAAGTGAGGCAGAGAACGTTGGAATCTGCAGCAAGCAAGCCTCCCTGCTCGCTTCAGTGCCTGGCTGCCGGCCGCCATCTTGGCTGACAGTTAATTTGCATATACTCACTGATTAGCCAATGAAAAGGGTAGCGGTCGTACGCCAATTACCATGTTTCTCTTTTATTAGTATAGATTATTTGCATAACTAATTCACTTCATTGTACTGATGGGGTGGTCATAATAATCTGGCCGGTCATAATAATCTGGCCACTCAGTATATGTATAGATAAACTCTAAGTAAGATATTGTGCATCTATTTAAAATTGATTTTACATAACTTTCAGAACTTCTTTAAAACAGCATTTTCAAAGGCCCAGTGAACTGTATTACTCTATGCAATATTAGGATATTTATTTTATAGTCATGACTTGAGTTAAAAATATAAAAATAATTTAATATTTGCCTATTAATGGGATAGATCAAAACCAGACTCGGAATTCAAAGAACATCACAACCATTTAATTTTATGTTGCTCTTAAATTAAATTTAGTGCATATTCTTATGGTTCATGGGTAACTCAAGTCTGTAAAATGATGCTTTTTATAGTGCTATCTATGAATGAATTTGGTGTTCTGAACAATCCTATCTAGTAAAAGAGAAACATGGTAATTAGCCGTACGGCCGCTACCCTTACCATTGGCTAATCACTGAGATATGCAAATTAACTGCCAACCAAGATGGC
>NW_005353692.1:869257-876724 GCF_000412655.1 Myotis brandtii | reverse complement strand
GGGAGCAGGCCTAAGCCAGCAGGTCGTTATCTCCCGAGGGGTCCCAGACTGCGAGAGGGCACAGGCCGGGCTGAGGGACCCCCTCTCCTCCCCGAGTGCACAAATTTTTGTGCACCGGGCCTCTAGTAGCATATAATTAGATATCTATTATATGTATAGACAGACATAGATAAGAGGCAGAACAAATTTATAAAGGTCCTAGTCTCTTTAAAATGTCATTTTCACTTACTGTCTTGAGAAAAATAGGGTGTGGCATATTTAACATCAGTGTCACTAACCACACGCCGGAATTTATTGTTCATATAGTTTAACTGTGACACTAGTCTTTGTTTTATTTTTTAATAAGCTTCCTGCTGTTTGAAAGAAAGATTTTTAAGCAGTGGGTATCCTAATCAGACATGTATAAAGTTAAATTTGTATCAGTTATCTTATAGCCCCATGTATTTTAGCAAAAAAGACAATGAATTATTTTAAGCAATTAAGGTTTTTCCACCTTACATCGAGTTTGACTCACATGTATAAAAGTTTCAGAACTAATATTAAGCTAATATTAAGGATTTCAAATGTAGAAAAAACAGTCTCTGTTCTCAAAAATCTAAATTTAACCACTTTGGTTTTGTATATTTCTATTCTCTCAGTTTTAAATTTGTTTGCCTGAATAGGGCGTGCCCCTCCTCGGAACACAACAGTAGACCTTAACAGTGGGAACATTGATGTGCCTCCCAACATGACAAGCTGGGCCAGTTTTCATAATGGTGTGGCTGCCGGACTGAAGATAGCTCCGGCCTCCCAGATCGACTCCGCGTGGATTGTTTACAATAAGCCCAAGCATGCTGAGTTAGCCAATGAGTATGCTGGCTTCCTCATGGCCCTGGGACTGAATGGGCACCTCACCAAGCTGGCCACTCTCAATATCCACGACTATCTGACGAAGGTGAGAAAGGTGGTGCTCCCAGCTCTTGGGATAGTGCCTCACCTGGGCTGTTGCAGTATCTTCTAATTGTTCTATTTGCTCTTCCTTCTTTATTCTTTTACTTGTAAATCCATTCTTCTCATAGCAGACAGGGTAATCTTTCTAAAGTGTAAACTGGAATATATCACTTCCCTGGTCAAGACTGTGTAATGGTCTTCCATTGCTCTCAAGGTACATTTAAGAGCCTTGTGATCCTACTCACTTCTCCAGCCTTACTTTGTACCACTCTTTCCCCTTGCTACCACCTTCCAACCGTGGGGACTGGTTAATTTTACTCCTTGGCATAAACTCTTCCTCTTGGCATAAACTCTTCCACTTTTATGCTATAAAAAATCATCTATTTTTTAAAATATATTTTTATTGATTTCAAAGAGAGGAAGGGAGAGGGACAGAGAGAAACATCCATGATGAGAGAGAATCATCGATCGGCTGCCTCCTGCTGCACCCCCTCTACTAGTGATTGAGCCTGCAACCAGGGCATGTGCCCTCACCAGGAATCAGACCGTGACCTCCTGGTTCATGGGTCGATGCTCAACCACTAAGCCACATCGGCTGGGCAAAATTCACCTATTTTAAGTAGACAATTTAGTAGTTTTTAGTATATTCACAGATTTTAGAACATTTTACAACCTTGTAATGGAACCTCATACCCTCTGTTCCTCTCTCCCTTCAGTCCCTAACAACCACTGATGTGCTTTCTGTGGATGTGGATTTGCTCATTCTGGACCTTTCATATACATGGAATCATACAATATGTGGCCTTTTATGACTGGCTGCTTTCCCTTAGCAGAATGTTTTTAAGGTTCGACCATGTTATTGTATCAGCACTTAATTTCTTTTTATTGCTGAATAGAAGCTCTGTTGTATGGATATACTGCATTGTATTTATCCTTTCATCAGTTGATAGATATTTGGGTTATTTCTACTTTTTGGCTATTATGAATAATTCTGGTATAAGCATGTACATGTCTTTATGTAGATTTATATTTTCATTTCTCATGGGCATATTGCTAGAAGTGGAATTGCTGCATCATATGGTAACTCTTCGTTTAAATTTTTGGGGGTCCACCAAACTGTTTTTCAGAGTGGGTGCACCATTTTTCAGTTGCACCAGCAGTACCTAGGAGTTCCAATTTCTCCACAATATCTCATTGTGGTTTTGGTTTGCATTTCCCTAATGGCTAATGATCTTGAGTATCTTTTCCTGTGTTCATAGGCTGTTTATAAGTTTTCTTTGGAGAAATGTCTATTCATATACTTATTATTTTAACTGGGTTATCGTATTGAGTTGTAAATCTTTGTATATTCTGGATAGTAGTCCATTAACAGATAAAAGATTTGTACATTTTCCTCCCATTCTTTCAGTTGTTTTTCACTTTCTGATGGCATCTTTGAAACACACAAGTTTTAGTTTTGACAAAGTTCAGTTCAGTTCTTCTTTCTTTGGTTGCTATACTTTGTGTTGTATCCAAGTCATTGCCTAATCCAAGGTCACGAAGACTTACACCTATGTTTAGGGCACATGTTTTATAGTTTTATTTATTTATTTATTTAAATTAGTTTTATAGTTTTAGCTCCTACATTGAGTTATGTGGTCAATTTACAGTAATATTTGTACATAATATAAAGAAGGGGTCCAACTTCATTCTTTGGCATGTGGCTCTCCACTTATCACAGCACTGTGTTTTGAAAAGACTTCTTTTCCCATTGGATTGTCTCAGCACCCTTGTTAGTCAATCATCCATGTGAGGGTTTATTTCTGGATCACCTCAAAGTCATTTACATGTTGTTCTCTCACCTGACATTCTCCCTTTCTAAAGTTGAGGGCCTCCCTTTCTGCCACTTTCCTGGCTAATTTATACTCATCCTTCAGGTTCTATTGTGAATATTACTTTTTTAAAGATTCCTAATAATTCTTCAGCCCCTCCTAATCTGAATTAGGCACCTTAATAATACTCTTTCATATTACTTTGTACTTTTTCAATGTATTACTTTTTCTTTTTTTAAATATATCTATTGATTTCAGAGAGGAAGGGAGAGGGGGAGAGAGAGAGAGAAACATCAGTGATTTGAGTGAATCATTGATTGGCTGCCTCCTGCATGTCCCCTACTGGGGATCTAGTCAGCAGCCCAGGCATGTGCCCTTGACTGGAATTGAACGTGGGACCCTTCAGTCTGCATGCCTACACTCTATCCACTGAGTCAAACCAGCTAGGGCTCAATGCATTACTTGTTAATAGTATAGTTGTATGTTTTTAGTTTAACACTTTTTCCCCATTAGGGCACTAGCTTCATGAGGGCAAGGACCATGTCTGTGTAGTTTGCTATTGTGTTCTTGGTGCCTTTCACTGTGCCTGTCACATAAAAGTACTTGTTGGAAATACTGTTTTATTTAAAACTTGGTATCTGTTTTGGTAGTGGCTTAAGTTTCTCCTCTCTATCTTAGGGTCATGAAATGACAAGCATTGGACTATTACTTGGTGTTTCTGCTGCTAAGCTGGGCACTATGGATATGTCCATTACCCGGCTGCTTAGCATCCACATTCCTGCTCTCTTACCCCCGACGTCCACAGAGCTTGATGTTCCTCACAATGTCCAGGTGGCTGCGGTGGTCGGCATCGGCCTTGTATATCAAGGGACAGCTCACAGGCATACTGCAGAAGTCCTGCTGGCTGAAATAGGTATGGCATCAATAGTGCTGTGTCTTCATTAGCATACATTTTGCATTCCACAGGAAACAAAGTAAGAAAGATAGTGAAATTATTAAAATTAAGGAAAAATAGTAGCTGATGTGAGGATAGAATGATCTTACTAATAAAATTGCCTAATTATTTTTTATTTTCAGGTCTTTTAAATAGTTTCTAATTCTTTGCTGTTGTGCATAAACATTATGCTGATTACTTTTGTGTAGTATTTATTATTTTTTAATTGTATTTTTCCCCTGAAGATAAAATCTCAGGAATGTGAACTTTTTTTTTTTTTGGAGGGAGAGGTCTTTATATATAATACATTTTGCTGCCTTAAAGGGTAGAGTTAGTGTTATGTGGTGCTTTTTATAAGTATAAACTTTGCATCAAGCCAAGCATTTAGGATCAATACACAGAAATTCTACCATAGTAGAGCAGCTCAGTATTATTATTATATAGGTTCAAAACAGGTGTCTGGAAGCAAAATATTTCATGTGCTTAAAACTTGTGGGAAGTATCTGTCCTGTATTTCAACATGTTTTCACCACATCTAATAAATGGATTTGAAAATAATAAAGCAAAAACAAATGTAAGAGATTAAAAATTAAAACTCTTGTTGATCACTCCTCCCTTTAAAATTTTTTTCCCCCTACCCTAACTGGTTTGGCTCAGTGAATAGAGCGTCGGCCTGCGGATTGAAGGGTTCCAGGTTCGATTCCAGTCAAGGGCATGTACCTTGGTTGGAGGCACATCCCCAGTAGGGGCTGTGCAGGAGGCAGCTGATCAATGTTTCTCTCTCATCGATGTTTCTAACTCTCTATCCCTCTCCCTTCCTCTCTGTAAAAAAATCAATAATATATACATAAAAAAAGTTGTATTATAAAAATTTTTTTTCCTATTTCTTAGTAATTTTTTGCAGTGTTTTAAAGTTATTGCTCTCAGAGGGAACGTGGGAGAGGGTGGATGGGTGGGAAGAGATCAACCAAAGAACTTGTATGCATATATGCATAACCCATGGACACAGACATTAGGGTGTAAAAGCCTGGGGTAGGGGTGGGGGGGCATTGGCAGGCTAGAAGAGGTCAATGGGGGAAAAAGGAGATATGTAATACTTTCAACTATAAGTATTAAAAATGTATCTAAATCTAAATAAATAAAATAAAGGCATTGTTTTTAAATGAGAAAATTACAAGAATCATTTTGGAGTTTTTTTGTAGTAAACAGAGATGTGGACACCATTTGTGATAATGTCATACCTTTCTGAGTGAGGGTATATTGAATCCATAGCTCTTACACAACTTAGTTACTAGAAAGTTAACTCTAAAGCTCCTATGAATTAAGATTTTAAAAGGCCACCTTGAACCTGGTTATTTCCTCTTTCACAGGAAGGCCCCCTGGTCCTGAGATGGAATACTGCACCGACAGAGAGTCCTACTCTTTAGCTGCTGGCTTGGCCCTAGGCATGGTCTGCTTGGGGGTAAGCACAGTCTCTGTCTTCCAAGGCTTCAGGGAAGAGGTCTGCGTGTTGACGTGAATATGAATACTGAATACTGCTCTGCATACTGTGACTTGATTTAAATGGAATCTTAACTTTTTCTTCTCTCTGGATGTTTTTCAAAGTGTTAGATTTGGAAATGGAGAGAAATTGTAGCAGAGTGGGGCTTTAAGATTTCTTTTCCCTGTCTTAGATGGAAGTATTTATGAATGAACTAAGGAATGAGGTATCTTGTAAAGATTTTAAGACATAAGATGAAGAAGTGTGACAGCCTAATCAGTCAGAAAACAGAAAATAGTGAAAAATGTGTATATGATGGGGAACTTTAAGAGTCTGTAGTAGTTACTGGAGAGAAACCATAGCCTTTTCTTGGCTCCCTGGTGTTCATGAAGTCTGGCAGAATGTTGCCAATGTAGCGTTTGCTTTGTGATAGAATGCAATTCCATGTTGACCCATTTTTAACCCCATCCATAAGAAATGGTATAGAATTAGCAAAAGTATTTCATTTCATCCGGCTGACTGTGTCAGCTGGAATGTGGGTCCCTTGAAGAACCACCTATACACTGAAACTAGATTATACAAAACAAGTTAACTGTTAGGTGTTTGAATCTTCACATTTACATGTGAACTAAAGAGGCAGATGATTCAGTGGAAAAGCTTCATAATGGGAATTGACACCTGAATTCTGGTCCTGACCAGATAGTCCTATCATTTACAGCATTGTCTAGTGGTTATGCAACTCCATAGATTGTGGAGCAAAACTGCCTTGAGTCATATCCAGCCCTGCCACTTGCCAGCTGTGTCACCTTGGACTTCACTCTTTGTGCTTCACTTTCCTCACCTATAAAAGATTAGCTGTTTGATAGAACTGTCGTACTAAGTAAGTTCATCTTTGTTAGTGCAATTAACTGTATTTTGAAGCCTTTATGTATTTTGTGACATGAAAATATTAACTTGAACATATACTGTAATTTTAATGTGAATTATTAACTCATAACACCCTGTTTTGAAGTTCATTCTTTTCTTTTTCATGTACTATAGGCCTTATTTCCTAAGATTTCCTTTCACATGTCTGTTATTTAATTTTCCAGCACGGCAGTAACTTGATAGGTATGTCTGACCTCAATGTGCCTGAGCAGCTTTATCAGTACATGGTTGGAGGTCATAGGCGCTTTCAAGCAGGAATGCACAGGGAGAAACATAAATCTCCAAGTTATCAAATCAAAGTAAGTCCAAATTAGAGTAATAATTTTTAAAAATATGTTTTTATTGATTTCAGAGAGGAAGGAAGAGGGAGAGAGAGATAGAAACATCAGTGATGAGAGAGAATCATTGATTGGCTGCCTCCTGCATGCCCTCCAGTGGGGATCGAGCCCATAACCCGGGCATGTGCCCTTGACTGGAATCGAACCTGGGACCCTTCAGTCCACAGGCTGACGCTCTATCTACCAAGCCAAACCGGCTAGGGCTAGAGCAATAATTTGAAAATAGTTTTTATACCAACCTTTACAAATATGTTAATTTTAAGCATAGGCTAGTATTCAGAAGATTTTTATAATAATTCATAACTCTTATGTGAATAATCTTTTCTTTTGATAGGAAGGAGATACCATAAATGTGGATGTAACTTGTCCCGGTGCCACTCTTGCTTTGGCTATGATCTACCTAAAAACCAATAACAGGTAATGCATCTCTGACCCCATCCCTGGCCAGACAGTGTGACTTCCTTTCTAACCTCAGTAGTAAAACTAAAGTATCTTAATGTGTTCATTTCCCATCTCCTAGATCAGTGATGGCGAACCTATGACACGTGTGTCAGAGGTGGCACGCGAACTCATTTTTTTGGTTGATTTTTTTTGTTAAATGGCATTTAAATATATAAAATAAATATCAAAAATATAAATCTTTGTTTTACTATGGTTGCAAATATCAAAAAATTTCTATATGTGACACGGCACCAGAGTTAAGTTAGGGTTTTTCAAAATGCTGACACGCGGAGCTCAAAAGGTTCGCCATCACTGTCCTAGATTAACCTGATTTTAATTCTCGCAAATAGTACAGTGTTAACGTAAAAAAACCATTAAAACCTGTAAAGAATTTTTGTGAGTTTATTTGAGCCAAACTGTCAACATATGCCAGGAAGCAGAACCTCAACGAATTGAGATAATGCTCCGGAGAATGGAGGGGTTACATCTGTATTTATACATTTGCAATCAAGGAGGGATGTAGGTGGGTTACATGAAATTCATTGGTGATAGATTAAGGAGGAGGGATAAAGCAAAGCAGGGGAAACCCCTGGGATTGGATAAAAA
>NW_005353692.1:820780-869175 GCF_000412655.1 Myotis brandtii | reverse complement strand
ACGAGGGGGAGGAGCAGGGAGCGAACCAGATTATGTGCCCTGGACCTGGAATGGAACCCAAGACCCTGTGCATAGGCCAGTGATGGCAAACCTTTTGAGCTCAGCATGCCAGCATTTTGAGAAACCCTAACTTAACTCTGGTGCCGTGTCACATATAGAAATTTTTTGATATTTGCAACCATAGTAAAACAAAGATTTATATTTTTGATATTTATTTTATATATTTAAATGCCATTTAACAAAAAAAATCAGCCAAAAAAATGAGTTCGTGTGCCACCTCTGACACGTGTGTCATAGGTTCGCCATCACTGGCCTAGGACATAACTGCCCACCATAACTGCTTTAGTTAAAGTTTAATTTCAGACCATCCTTTGTGGTTACTTTAGGTCTCTGAGTTTACAAGACCGCCATGCAGGCCTCCCCTGAGCTTGTCAGGTCAGCATGTGGCCCCTTTTGTCCACAACAGATTATATAGATTTTTATCTAGAAATAATAAAATTTGCTATTTTAATGATTTTTGACAGTATAATTAATTGCCAATCTTTATTCATTTCTGTTTTCTGGTTGCTGTCACTGACTATTAAAAAAAATGCCCGAATTGCTTTTCATTAATTTTGAATGTTGTGAGGACTGGTGAAGCCAGAAATACTTAGCATTAATCTATTCTTTGTTCCTATTTATAAAAATGGTTTCTGCTTACTTCAAGCTTTTCTTGTGACTACACCATCTATCTTCCCAACCCCCACGATTAGTGCTGACACTTGAAAATAGACCTTTGGCATTTATTCTTTTACATTTTGCATAGGAATGTAAGTTGGATAGGAGATATTATACCATGTTTAACTCTTTTAATTTAAAAAATACACTAACAGTGTGTGTGTGTGTTAATCCTTACCTGAGGATATTTTTTCCATTGATTTTGTTTGTTTTAGAGAGAGTGGAAGGGAGGGAGGGAGGAGGAGAAAGAGAGATTCTGTAAAAACTCCAAATCAATGTGAGAGAGACATATCTATTGGTTGCTTCCTGCACCCACCCGACCAGGGTTGGGAATTAAACCTGCAACCCAGGTACATGCTGTTAACCGGGAATTGAACCCTTGACCCTATGGTTTGTGGGCAGACGCTCTGACCATTGTACCACACTGGCCAGAGCAAGAATTTTTTTTTTTTAATATATTTTTATTGATTTCAGAGAGGAAGGGAGAGGGAGAGAGATAGAAACATCAGTGATGTGAGAGAATCATTGACCAGTTGCCTCCTGCATGCCCCACACTGGATCGAGCCTGCAACCCCAGAGCAAGTGCCCTTGACCGGAATCTAACTTGGGACCCATCAGTCTGCAAACTGACGCTCTATCCACTGAGCAAACTGGCTAGGGCAAGACATTTTTTAATGTTGTAAATTCTTCCTCTTAGAAAAAGTAAATGTATGCAAAATTAACAAAATGGGTCAGAACAGGCATTTGTTCACCTACTACTTGGATGAATGTGTATGTCAATGCTTTCTTGATACTGGAACAAGACAGAACTAAACATATCTGCCCTCATGGAGCTATGTTATTGTAAGACACATACATAATAAATGTTATTCTAGTGGTTGTGAAGTACTATGTATGCAAAGAAACTAGGACAGTGGGTGGAGTGGGAAGAAATGTGAAATCTGTCTCGCACTTGTTGATTATCTTGCCTCTTCCTGAGCAATGCACTGTTAACATCTTCCACTAACAGGTCCATTGCCGACTGGCTTCGAGCTCCCGACACTATGTATTTGCTGGACTTTGTGAAACCAGAGTTCCTCTTGCTTCGGGTATGGTCCTTGGTACTTTCTCATTTCTGTTAACATGAGGAGTCTGTATGTGGTGTGCAGGTTTATCTTGCAAATGTACATGTTACTCCAAGGGAACCTTTTACTATTAATTCAATATGCACATGTAATTGGCAATGTTCTTTTGAAGTTTCCCACATTTAGCCGTAGGAATGCTGAAAAGGCAGCCACTTTGACATGTTATATTTGGAGTTGACATTTCAGCTCACATTATTATTATTATTTTTTAATCACCAGAGGATATTTTTTCCATTGATTTTTTTTTTTTTTTTAGAGACAGTGGGAAGGAGGGAGGAAGGGGAAAGAGAGAGAGAGAGAGAGAGAGAGAGAGAGAGAGAAGGAGGAAAAGAGGAAGGGAGAGAGGGAGGAAAGAAAAGGAGGGAAGAATGGAGGGAGGGAGGGAGACACATTTGTTGGTTGCCTCTAGCTGCTGCTGCTGCTGGTAGACATGGATTAAACCTGCAACCAAGGTATGTGCCCTTGACCAGAAATCGAGCCCATGACCCTTCGGTCCAAGGGCTGACACTAACCATTGAACAAAACTGGTCAGGGCTCACATATTATTCAAAACTTCCTGTTAAACAGCAAGTGACTGGAGCTTTACTACTGCTTCATTAGTAAGGATGCAATATTACTATTAAGTGTATAAATAATGACAATAACTGTATAACATAACTTCCTGAATTATTCCTTCTATAATGTTTAAACTTGTCTGTTTTTAGCCTATGAAAGCCTCGAAATTACGTCGATAGGGCTATGGTTCTTTTCTTTTAAAACGTCCTTTTAGCTTCTCCAGATTTTGATGACAGTCAACTCAATTTTAGATTTTTGGGTTAAAATCTAAATCATCAGTTTATTTTCATGATTGTCTTAGGTTGATACTATATACTAATTTTATTTTTTGAAATTACCGTCATTTGGGAACTGATTCTAAATTATTCTCTTTAACATTGTCATTGTTATAAAATCTGTGAACTTTGCTTGCTCTAATTAATTTTATCTGTATTACATTTTAAAGACACTTGCTCGATGCCTGATTTTGTGGGATGATATTTTACCAAATTCCAAGTGGGTTGATAGCAATGTTCCTCAGGTAAGTACATATGATAAATATTGTTATACCTTTAATGGCATAAAATTATGATTTCTTATGGACTTTCCAAAACCCCATAAAATACTTCTTCTTAGGAAGGCAATATTGATGATTATGGTATCTCTTGAAAACATAGCAACTTTCATTTTAAGATTGTGTGCTTATTGTAGATTAACCTTCCTTTCTGACCCAAGATCCCAAGAAATTGTAGTTTTTAAAAATTAAATATACCAAAGTACCTTAAAGTATTTTTGTCATTTTTATCTGAATTGGTACACATTTATCTAAGATGCTATTATATACTTTGTGACAATTTCAATCTCTTATTAATAACTTATTTTAATTACTTTATGACATATTTATTTAATAAGCCAAATCGTTATAAATAAGCAGGCTCCATAATAACTCCAAATCAAATATTATCAATAGATATTACCCTTTTAACCAACAGTCCATTTCTGGTGGTCAGTTCCATTTTACTTATAAAATAAATCTATTTATCCTTGGGAATGCTTGAAAATATTTCCCCTAATATTTGAGTAAGAAAAAGTTCAAAATAAAGAAAGGTTTAAAGAACTTCACAGAAACACCTATATCACCAATTAGATTCTACAATGAATATTTTACTGTGAAAACTCGTTTAACCACATATCTCCATTTTTCCTCTATCCAATCCATCATTTTTAAAATATATTTCAGTTAGTTACAGACAGTACTGAATTTCTCCCTAAATGTTTTAGCATGTGTGTTAATAACTAGAATTTTATATTTCCCTTTTAAGATAAAATTTATATGCAATGAAATGCACAGATCTTAACTATAGCATTTGATAAGATTTGACTAATGTCTATGCTCATGGAAACAAACCTCCTTCAAAATGACCAGAAGTTCCTTCCTTCCCCTACCCACTCAGTCTGTTCACTCCCTCCCTCCCCCAATGCAACCAGTTTTCTGATGTTTTCCCAAAATAAATTAGTTTGCCTGATGTAGAACTTTATATTGATGGATTCACATATAGTGTAAACCCTTTGTATAAGGTTTCCTTCACTCAGCATGATTGTGTGATAGTAATGGTTCATTCTATTTATTGTAAGTAGTATTCCATTGTTATTAACTTACCACAGTTTCTTTTTCCATTCTCTTTCGTTGGACATCTGGGCTGGTTCCAGGTTTAGCCATTATGAATCAAGCTACCATAAATAATCTTATATAAATATTTTTGTGCATTTATGTTTAATTTCTTTTGAATAAACATTTAAGATTGGAATTACAGAGGCATAGAGTAGATAATGTATTTGGTTTTATAAGAACTGGTGGGTCTTTTCTCAGACTTTGTACCATTTTACACTTCGGCCAACAGTGTTTGAAAGTGCTGGTGCTATACACCTCATCCATATTTGATGGTGTTAATCTTTTTAATTTTAGTTATGTTGGTAAATATGTAGTTTCCATTTGTATTTCCCTGCTGACTGATGACAAGGGAACCTTCTCATTTGCTAATTGTTCCTTCATATATCCTTTTGTGTGAAGTGTCTGTTCCTATCTCTTTCCCATTTTTTTAAAAAAAGTTACTTATTTATTTTTTTTACTATTGAGTTGCTAGGATTGTTAATATTTCCTGGAAGCCTATTTTTTCTCAGATATATGCTTTGCAGATATTCCTCCCAGTGTGTGGTTTGTCTGTAATGTTTTTGCTGAGCAGATTTTCAAAGTTTGATAATGACTAGTTTATCTGTTTTTTATTTTATGGTTATTGTGTTTTGTGTCCTGTGAAAAAAACATTTGCCTAACTCCAAATCCTGGAGATTGTCTCTTGTTTTTTTTTTCCTCTAAAAACTCCAATGTTTTAGCTTTTGTGTATAGTTTGGCATCCATCTCAGAATAATTTTGTTTATGACATAAGGTAGGCATTGAGGTTTTTGTTTTATGAAACTACTAGAGGCCTAGTGTACGGATTTGTGCACCGGTGGGGTGCCTTAGCCTGGCCTGTGCCCTCTCTCGATCCGGGACCCTTCGGGGGATGTCAGAGGCCCGGTGCACAGATTCGGCCCAATCCCTGTGTCATAGCTACTGGTCAAACGGTCGAATGGTTGCTTAGGCTTTTATATATATAGATGGGTATTGAGTTATACAAACACCATTTTCCCTATTGAATGCCTGTGATTCCTTGTCAAAGTCAGGTGAGCACATAAATGGGTTTATCTATGTGCTCTGCATTTGTTGTTTTAATCTATTTTGACAGTCCTTTTGCTGGTATCAAACTCTTAATTACTGTAGCTTTATAGTAAGTACTGAAAGCAAGTATTGCGTATCTGCCATTTTTGTTTTTGTGTGATTTCTTTGAATTCTCTAGGTCCTTTGCATTTCCATCTAAAATTGAGAATCAGCTTATCAGTATTAATATGAAAGTCTGATGGATTATAATTGAAATTGTGTTGAATCTATTCGGGTGGGGAACACCTGACCTGTGATCTGTATAAGGCCTGCGAAATCATTTGGTCTGCCCTTGCCAAGGCATTGGGATGTTAATTAAATGTTTGACCAAATAGAGCAGGCTAATTATTAAGTTGATAATTTTGTGTGGCCCTCAAATGATATAAATATTCAAATAGACCTTGGCAGAAAAAAAGTTCTCCACCCCTGCTATAAATAAATGTATGGAGAATAGATAACTAAATAGTTGAGTTTTGTAGTCCAAGAATAGAGAATCCATTTATTTTAGTCCTTTTTTAAGTTTTTTCTCAGAAAAATCAGGGTCTTCAACAGTTTAATAAGTTTACTCCTAAGTATTTTATATTCTTTTATTATACAGTAAGTGGAGTCTTTATGTAGAATTTTGTTTTCTAATTGCTTGCTGCTATACAACTGATATAAAATATGAAATTGATATTTGTATATCAACCTTTTAACCTGTGGCATTTAAATGCACATATTAGTTAAATAAATAGTTAAAATGATAAGTATTATGTTAGGTCTATCTTATTGTAATTTTTTCTTTTCAAAAGGACTCCATTCTATGTGTCTGATGCAGTGTCATACTGAACGTTGTTTCGGTATTGCCTCTGTGTGTGTGTGGGAGCAATGAACTCTTTACCAAATGTCTATGCATCCTTATACTATGAACTCCTCAAAGTCAGCTAGTGTTCTTTTCCATCGTTTTGTTTTTAGCAACTAGTACACATTGGCCAGAGTTCAGTACATTACTATTACATTGAAAGAGGACAGACTGGTTCAAATTCACTTGGCTAATAAGGGTCATACTGAAACTAGCTGTAGGACTTCAGATCTTTAAGATTTTGCCTTGGACAGAGGAGTTTGGTGGTCTTTTCTTATTCATTTCCTGTGTGCCTCAACTTGTCCTTGAAGAATTACATTTCTTCCTTTGATTACTCTTTTATATGATTAAAAAAAAAACAAAACTTTAGGAGACCATAGAAAAGGTGACAAGGACCAAATTGAAGAAGGGTCTCCTTCCATACAGTTACTTACAACCCAGGTTTAGTGATGCTTTTAAATGGTGTATGATCAATGTGGTGTTATGATAGAGGTGGTACAGATCAGTTATAATAATAATAATAGTAATAATAATAATAGTAATAGCTAATACTTATAAAGGACTTACTAAGTGCCAGGCGTTAATTTTAAGAGGTTTTCAAGTGGATTAAACCTTCTGATTCTTACAGAAACCTAGAAGGTAGGAACCGCTATTATGCTCATTTACAGGGGAAGCATAGAGCAGTCAAGAAACTTGCCTGTGGTCACACAGCTAATGTGGCTCTGTGGGATTCAAACCTAGGCCCTCAAGCTGCTTTTGAAGACAAAAAAAGAGCTTACAAATGCCTACTGTCAAAATAGAAGCATTTCATTCCTGTATAATGATGTAGTTAAAACACTGTAATTTATATGAATGTTGTAATCAGGTTATCCATATATGTATCACTTTGGAGTTCTATCAGTTTTTCAGAATGTCACTCAATTTCTGAATAAATAGTAGTCAACATTAAAAGTAAAGAGAGGAAGAGCGATGGAAGTAGTTACTAGCTTATATTACACAGCGGACATAGTTGCTTACCTTATTGAGATTATCAAAGAGCAAAGGTATTTGGAGTTTTTTGACTTGGTGATATTTATTTTAGTTCATAAGAAGTTTGTATCATAAGTGACTTCTGAGTATTTATTGTTTTATTGTAGAAAGCACCCTGAAATGTAATTCTCCTGAGCAGTCTTTGAAAAAGAATAAGAATAAATCTTGAGTTCCTCTGTTCTGTATACTTGCTTTCATATGTTTAGAAAATATATAGTTTTTTCTTTTTTATTTGTATTTTTTAAGTGAAGCAGATCAAGTCTTTTCTTTGTTGTTAAAGCTAGATAGATATTCTATTTAAAAAAAATTCTTGTTCACTACTTATACTAAAAGGAAAGGGATATGTTTCTACATAATAGTTGCAGATTAACATATTGACAGTTCACTTTAACTCAGGTAATTAATCTAGTGACTAACCTCACCTCACCTTAATGCTAGAAACGTCCCATGACTAAGAAGTGTATGTGTCTGAATTGAGTTCTCTCCAAGTGCTTTAACTCTTTCCTGCTGTTTCCTGGCACTCCTGCCCCAATTCTCTCTACAGCCATCATCTTTCATTTCAGCTCACTGGTCTGAAGTATTATTACTCTGCTATTGATTCAGAATATACTTAAGTCCTCTAGTTTGTGTTCATTCAGTCCAATTCAGTTATTGTTTTTATTGGGCCATCTTAGATTTAAAATTGGGTTGCATGGATGTGAATATAATATAGGCCTTTGAAAATGAAATGGTTTGGCAAAGCTTGTTTTATATAACATGGCCATGATAAGCAGTATGTTATTTTTCAGGTCATTAAATATTTATAACTTGAATATTAATGTTCAGGTATTCTTGGTTTGTATTTTCACAGATTATAAGAGAAAATAGTATCTCTCTCAGTGAAATTGAATTGCCTTGCTCAGAGGATTTGAATTTGGAAACTTTGTCGTAAGTTATGAAATGAGGAATAGAAACGAGCTATCCTAGCATCTGTCAGATAAATAATAGAAATGCACTCTGTAAGAGCAGTAATGCCCTTAACTTTTGAGTAATTCTGAGTTCCTTTGTTTCTAACCATTGCTGATTAGATGTTCAGAAAGATGAATTTTTTGTTTGTTTGCTTTTGTTTAGGTTTCTGAAATACAGTGTTCTTGCCCTCAAGAACCAATATTGGAGATTTAACTTGTACATACTCCTTTTTTTATCCTTTCCATGAAAAAAAATGGCAGTGTTTTTAAAAATTATCTTCTTTTGCTGTATGTGAAGCATATGCAGGAAAGAGTGTATTTTATTATTAAGGGCCACCTAGTGTTTCTGCTGAAGAAAAGGGCATAGGAACCTGCTAATTTAGTAGAGGCACAATTGAGCATCCCCAGAAGAACAGAAACAGAAATAATTACTATTTTTACCCCAAGATAATACTAATAATGAATATTAAGGCAGAATATTGACAATAGTAAATTTCTTGAAATCTGTCTCTAGGCAGGCACATGTCTACATAATTGCAGGAGCCTGTTTGTCCCTGGGTTTTCGATTTGCTGGCTCAGAAAATTTATCAGCATTTAACTGTTTGGTAAGAAGTATCTTAGTTTATTCTGTTCTGTTTCCTTTTTTCTCAAAGCCTCAATATGCTTCCTCTTAACTTTAAATTTTTTCTTTTGATTTTCCAGCATAAATTTGCAAAAGATTTTATGACTTATTTGTCTGCACCTAATGCTTCTGTGGTAAGTTTTTTTCACGATGAGTCTTCTTGGGAATAAAATTAAACTCAAAGGAAATTCACCAATAATTCAGTTACTTAATATGTTGTTAATTTCTGCAGTTTGCTTGAATTTAGAATGGGAGATTTGAAGTTTGGTTTATCTTTGCATTTTTGTTCTGGGATATTTAGATGAGAATATGATTATTTCTAGAAGGATGCACAGGTCTCTAATTCTTGTGACAAGAGAATAAATAAGAAAAACCATATCGTCCCCCATTCTGTCTCAGTACTGAATATTGATAATTGCCTTTAAAAATTAGTATTTAGTAAACATGCAGTTGTTTTTGAGGCATTGCTGCTTTATGACAGGAATACTGCAAGATTTTTATTTCTTGCTAAAAACCACACAGATTTATGCAACATTATAATTTGAGAAAATTAGAGACATCAAAAAGTCTAAAAGTGGTTAAATAAGTTTGCATATATCTATACATTGTTTTACAATGGAGCTATCAAAACCGTGTTCTAGAAGACTTTGTTATGAGTGAGATTGCTTATAATAGGTTAAAAAAGGTTAAAAATATTGTGTATAGTAATGTCTCAATTTGAAAAAAAAATATGTATATAAATATAGAAAAAGATTTGGAGAAAAAGAAAGGCAAACTTTACAGCAGTTCTCTTTGGGTGTTACTATTCCAAGTGATTGTTATTATCTTTTGTATATTTTATTTCCTGAGTGTTCTATATTGAACTTGAATTTCACAATCAGAGAAAATACTTGTTTTTATAGTTTTTTTAAAAGTCATAAACATTTGTTTTTGATTACTTGTTTTTGATAATGAAGAAATATAACATGGGAGTTGATAATATAGAAATGTAACAGTCTTCCTTTCATATTTCCAGACAGGTCCTTACAACCTGGAAACATGCCTGAGTGTGGTGCTGCTGTCTCTGGCCATGGTTATGGCTGGCTCAGGGAACCTAAAGGTTTTGCAGCTTTGTCGTTTCTTGCACATGAAAACAGGTGGTGAAATGAACTATGGTTTCCACTTAGCCCATCACATGGCCCTTGGAATTCTATTTCTGGGAGGAGGAAGGTAAATGAGTATATATTTCTTCAATGAAGATCTCATGAACAAGACCTATAAGAGTGACTTATTTTGAATTTGAAGATGAAAATTTTTAATTCTGATTAGCTGTTAGCTTATCTGAAGGCATTAGTACACTTTAAAAGGGCTTTTTAATGGTTTGACCATTAATTTATGCCCTAGTTAGTAGAGTTACCGTCCTCATTCTAACATAGTTAGCATCACTGCATTTCTCAGAAGAGTATGAACTTAGCACTTCATTGCTAATCTTCTTGTTCCCCACTGTTTAAGGATTTTACCCTTTTACTAAAGTGCTTTCCCGTAAAAGTCGCGAACACTATAGCAAACAGATTCTTTGGGATTTTTTTAGTTTTTAACTTCTCACTCTTTTTCCATTATCTGTCATTCCTGACCACCTTATCCTTTTATAAGACTTTCCTGGCTTTTAATGATCTCTGTTGAATAAAAATAAGCATACAAAAAATTGTGCAAATTATAGGAGCACAGCTTAATTAACCACTTGCAATAGTACCATATAGATGAATATATAGCTCATATCACCTGTTTTCACTCCAGCCATGTCCCTCCTAATCACTGGTACTTTACTTTTGCCCAAAGATAACCACTAATTAGTTTTAGATTGGTTTTACCAGTTTTTAAAATTCAAATAGAATCGTACACTATGTATCTTTTTGTGACTTCTTTTGCTTAATGTTATGTTTGTGAGATTCATCCCTGTTGGATATTGGTCATGTTTCAGTGATGTTGAATTCCTGTATGATAGGAATCAATAGTCACAGTTACTGATTTACTCTGCTGTTGGTGGACATACTGTGTTATTTCCACTGTGGGGCTACTCTGAATAATACTCTTATGTCTATTCTTATACATGTCGTTGATTTGTTATATATAGATCTATGAGTGGAATTGGGTCAAAGGGTGTATAGGTATGATTGATTTCAGTAGACAGTGCCTTCAGTGCTCCTAAGTGTTCATATCATGTCACATGTTCATCAGTACCTATGATGTTCTAGTTGCTCCCCATTCTTGTCAACACTTGCTAGTCACCCTAATTTTAGCCTTCTGGTAGTAATACCTCATTGTGGTTTTAATTTCCTTTTCCCTGAAATGATAATGACCAACTAGAAATCTCCTTGTGTAATGTTCAAATCTCTTGCTACTTATTTTCATATTGGTTTATTTGTTTTTCAAATTTTATTTGTGGTAAAATACCATAAAATTTGCCACCTTAAATATTTTTAAATATACAGTTCAGTAGCATTAAGTATATTCACATTTTCATCTTGCAAAACTGAAACTTACAGACACTTTATACAGCAACTCTATTTCACCTTATCCCAGCCCCATTCAACCTCTATTCTTCTTTCTGTTTCTATCAATTTGTCTACTCCATATTGGTTTATCATTGTGATCCTGAGGCCTTGGTCAGTTTTTATGTTGTAGTTATTTCCTCCTACTCTTTGGCTTGCCTTTTAACTCTCTTAATGATATCTTTTGATGAGCAGAATTATTATTTTTTGATTTGTACTTTTTTGTCCTATTTGTCTTCCAGAAGTTTTTTTAGCTTTTCTATTCATTAGGATTTAAAATCTACCTGGAACTGATTTTTCTGCATTTTTCCCCCCCAACTGATGGCCTCGTGTTATTGAGAAGTTTATCTTTTTTCACTCTTCTGCAGAACCACCTTTGTTATAAATTAAGTGTTCATATACTTGTGTTTATTTTTGAAAAACCATTTATCTCCCAGGTACTCGCTGAGCACCTCAAACTCCTCCATTGCTGCTCTCCTCTGTGCCCTTTACCCACACTTCCCAGCTCACAGCACTGACAATCGGTGAGTCCAGTAATTCTGACCCACATGATCTCTCTGCAACTCTCTAAGGGGATAATTTGGTCGTGTTTTGGTTCCAGGGACTCATTTCCAAATTAGCTTCATTGTGTTCTTGAACTTAGTTATCTTTAGGGCTATTTTTAAAAGTTTTTCTTACAAAGTATTAGACCAGAAGAGAACTTTGGACATCTGATTATTGGTTGGTCTTTCATGGTACTTCAGTCACTAGAATTGCTCTAGACCTGGAAGTAGACTGACAAGGTTATCTTTAGGGAAAATTTGATCAAAAATAATAGCCAAGAGGAGCTGAAGATGATATATTTTGTGCTATAATTCCAAGAGAGAAATTTGTCTGATTTAGTGGCAATGTCTATAAGAATCACTTTTTTCTCTCTTTTACATGAGTGCCAAGAAGTTTTATATAAATGACATGGGGAGGACAAGAAAAGCAAAGTGCAGCAAAAAATCAGTCAATTTAAAAGTGGTAGCGAGCAGTAAATCTTAAACACATAGGAGTAGTCTGACAATACAAACGCTTTGCCTTCAGAGCACAAGAAACCAATTTCTCTAGACATCAGGTACAGCATGGCGTAAGGGAGGGAAGTAGCTGCTTGTATCCCATGACATTTGAGATGACCAGTGTGCTCAACTGAAGGCACCCCAGCTACCCAGGGATGAAGCCTCATTGTGGAGCAAAGCCATCACTTTAAACTGCTTTGTAGCCCATAGCACAAGTTCTTTTACAAAGTGGCCTGACACGAAGCCCACACTTTAATGATAGGTGGTGCATAAGAACATTATTGTTAAATTAATATAAGTTAGGAAAGTCATTATGGTCAGCTATTGGTGAGAGTATAGTGGAAAACCACACACATTACTGGTTATATTATAAGTTGGTTTAGCTATTTTAAAAAAAAGCAATTTGGTGTTAAGCACTAAGAACCTTTATATAACTGATAAATAGTAGTTTTTTTCTGGCCATGATGGATTTTATTTCAAATAGTTTTGTAGGGGTGGGTAAATTTTGGTGGGAAGGGGGAGGGTATTGCTATAACTAAAATTTAAAATATAATGAGGTTTCATTTTATCCTTTTTTTCTGGGATCTTGAAATATAAAAACTTTGTGTGTTTAAATTCTAAGATATAAATTTTAAAAAATATTGTCATAATCTCACCCATTATTTTTGGTGTAACATCCTTGTAGGAGAGCTTTCCTGTCTGAGGAAGCTGGCACTCTTTCTTCTCCCTTCTTCCCTACGAGTACTTAAGGAAAAAATAAGAACTGAAAGTAAATACCTTAGGAGGGGAAAAGGGATGCCTGTTTTGAGCAGCAAAGGATATTTGAAATCTGATTTTATAAATGATCAATTTATTACTACATATTTTCATGTTAGGTAAATTTTACAACCCTATAAAACCTTGTAACTGGAAACTCAAGTAAAGAGTTCGTTGGTAAAGGATCAAATATCTATAATTTTTTTTTTTTAAATACATTTCTGTCTTTTTTTTTTTTGTAATATATTTTATTGATTTTTTTACAGAGAAGAAGGAAGAGGGACAGAGAGTTAGAAACATTGATGAGAGAGATCGATCAGCTGCCTCCTGCACACCCCCCACTGGGGATGTGCCCGCAACCAAGGTACATGCCCTTGACCGGAATCGAACCTGGGACCCCCGAGTCCGCAGGCCGACGCTCTATCCACTGAGCCAAACCGGTTCGGCAAATATCTATAATTTTTAAAAGAATTTCTCCATGACTTTTTAATTGAATTTTCTTATTTTCCTTCAGGATAACTGTCATTGGAAGAGAGCATGCTAGCGTCTTTCTGGTTCAGTCTGTCGACCACAGCAGAGTGTAGAGCTCGAGCTGTTGCCACCTGTTGGTTACCTCCTGTCTGTTTTCTGTGAACAGGTATCACCTCCAGGCTCTGCGGCACCTGTACGTGCTGGCTGCAGAACCACGGCTGCTGGTGCCTGTGGATGTGGACACAAACACCCCCTGCTATGCCCTCTTAGAAGTTACCTATAAGGTAACGTTTTCACCTGTCATTTATTTGTAATTTTACTACCACTCATTCATCTTTGCAGGTCAAAGTATTTCAGAAGTGTCCTTTAAAAAATGACAGTAATGAGTTGAACTCTCATAAAAACTGAAGCCTCCACAGTTCTCGCACATCCTGCCAGCCAGCCAGGCTCATTTACAGTCTGTGAGTCTAAGCTCTTAGAGATCAGCAGCTGCCCTTTCATCCTCAGGGTTTGTTTGAAAGTGTCCCTGTTAACTATATGTGGCTGGTGGTAGTGTTCTAAAAAATGAACCGAGTTGGAACTGTTGTAAGATTTGTTAGCAAAGGGCATGAAAGCCCACAGTCCTGTATTTGAGGAGAGATCTTTGATTTAGATGCAGGACTAGATTACACATAATGTATCTTTCATTCAGAAATGATTGAGTACCTTTTATGTGTCAAAATTATGCTAGGCTCTGGGATACAAAATATGACATTGTCATATTTTTTGTCCACCCATTGGGGAGCCAGGCATGGGCGCAGTACGAATAGAGTGGTAATCAGAGGTATGCATGGAATGCAGGGGGAGCAGAGAAGTGCTCCATCTATCTCTGGGGGGTTAGGGGCAGCAGGACAGGAGGACAGTTAAGGCAGCCACTATGTTTGGGCTGAGATGTGCCAACCGCAGGGACATGGTCCCAGCAGAGAAGACAGCATGAGGTCTGTCAAGTGCAGACTGGCAGTATCGCCAGCATCGGAGTGCAGTGCTCCACGTGATAAAGGTGGTGTGGACCCACAGTGGGTTGTAGGCTTGAGCCCTTTGAGACTTGAGTATCAGAGGATGTTGTGCTATTTGATAGTCTGTACAAACTGCAGGGAAGGAGAAGTGTAGAGTGGAGATGTTTCTTCTTTGTAGCTCCCCCTAACTTAGTGATTTTCAACTAAGTGTGCCGCAAGAATTTTCAAAACATGTAATACCTGACTATTTAGTCAGGTGCACTGACCTCTTTTCCCTTAGATTGTCAAATTTTAAATATGACTACAGCCAATACAACAATAGCAGTCCAGGGTGAATGAATAAAAATTATACCTATTTTTTTGTCAGATTGACAAAAAATATGTTTGGGTGTGCCATAGAATTTTAGTAAATAGTTTATGTGTGCCATGAGATGGAAAAGGTTGAAAATCATTGCCCTAACTCTATCGTGAATGTGGCTCTTGTATTTGTGAAGGGCACTCAGTGGTATGAGCAAACCAAAGAAGAGCTGATGGCTCCTACCCTTCTTCCCGAACTCCATCTTCTAAAGCAGGTAAGTTGGATATGATTTAGGGAGATCTATCCAAGGGATAAAGTCACCAGAGCAGCATAGCATAAAAAATAGTTAATTAAAATCCTTAGCTTTCTCTGTGTTTTTTTTTGTTTTTGTTTGTTTTGTTTTCTTTCCACATGAGTAGGTTTAATTCCAGGTGGTACAGAATCGGGGTAGAAGACTGAAGAACACATTTTGGCAGGATTCTGGGCTGGGTTTACTCTGAGCTCACAGCTAAGGTTGAAATGGCAGAGAAGAACTAGAGAGCCACTGCATGATTATTATTTATTACAAAAGTTTATTCTTAAATGTACTACAGGCTCCAAGAGAGTACTTCATTCTAGTGATAGGTGGCAGCAGATGTTATGACAGGGAATCCAGATGTTAAAACAGAAATGGAGTTAAGGATCACCATTGCCCTAGGCCTAAGGAGCAGCTCACTTTTTTGCTAGATTTCTTTAAAAAAAAAAAAGTTCTTATTAACTTTTTAGGGAGAGAGAGAAACATCTATGTGAAAGAGAAACATTGATCAGTTGCTTCCTGCACCCTGACGGGTTCAAACCAGCAACCTGGGTATATGCCCTGACCAGGAATAGAACTGGCAACCTTTTGGTGCACAGGATGGTGCTCAACCAACTGAGCCACACCAGAGTTTGCCAGATTTTTAAATTCTACCTGTAACCAGGGGACCTTTCCCACGGCCTTTGATTTTAGCTCCTTGAGTTTCTTCACCTCTTTTTGCTTCTGCTTGAAAGCCTTGTTGTCCTCATCCATCTCTCTGGCCTGCTTCTTGCCACCTTCACAGCCAGACACGGTGCCTGCTACCCCTTTCCCGCTTTCTGCAGGAAATAGAAAAGCAGTCCCAGGAGGTGTCATGGGGAGTTGGAAGGCCTTTGCTGGTAGGTTAGATGGCCTCAGAACATGACTCACACACACCTTTGGAAATGGAGTTTGTTAACCTTTCAACATCTCTTTCCAGTCCAGTTATTCTTATTTCTTCTGTGAAGCATGGGTTTCATTTTGTCAGACTAGCACTTTTTCAGCATTGGGTTGACTGTGTTTATATTTGTCTTGGCAGATTAAAGTTAAAGGTCCACGATACTGGGAACTGCTCATAGATTTAAGCAAGGGAACGCAGCACTTAAAGTAAGTCTATTGAATTTCTCCGACATATCTGTAAAGTGAGTAGAAGCACATGGGAAGACATAAATTACAGATGAATATCTAGAATGGTTCTTGTCATCCTTCTATCTCATTCAGAACAATATCTTTGAAACATTTGTGTGAGAAAGTGAAAATTTTAATTTAGAAATAAAACCTTAAATGTTTATGTTTATTCATTGAGAAACTTGAAGTGACTTAAGTTGGGGCAGTAATGGAACTGTAGTTGGAGCAATAATGAACGATTTAGTTTAAGAAAATAAGGCTGATGTGTATCCCACAAAGGGAGCTTGATGACAGTTGAGTTGATGTTTGTCAGATGACATTTCTGTTGCATCTCTTTACCTTCTCTTGTTAGATTGTTGTCATAAAATTAAGCTTATGATAGATTGGTTGTGGATTGAAATCATCATATGTAAGTAATTCTTTAATGAATAGTGAATGTTAATGTAATAGTTTTATACCTATGGCGATATGTAAATTAAGTCTTTATATTTCCAGAAAATTTAACAAGCTTGCAAAAGTTTTTAAAATTTAGTCTCATTTTCCATTTCCTCCCAACTTTCTATGTAATAGCTGTATTCTGTGTTGTTCTGCCTTTAGATTTGCAGCTTTATTTTCTTTTTGCTGCAACCAGTCAGTAGTGATTTGGTGCTTCTGTGTCCGACTCATAGGACTCAGGGATAGAGAGAACATGAAGACGTGTCAGATAAAATACTGCCTTTGAAGCTCACTCATGAGGACAGTCAGGATGCCTTCTTATTTAACAAGTTCTGTGAATCTAGACACCAAAGACAAACAGAGCTTTATTTTGGCTTTCTTGTAGGGACTGGTTTGATTTTAGGCACAATAAATAACCATATATCTTAGTGGAAAATGGTCAGGATTTCATCTCATGGGAGCATGGTGTTGGGAAACATGATGTTTGAAGCAAGAGCTGCCAGGAATACCTCATATTAAGTTCATTCTTATTTCCTTTCAGGTCAATCCTTTCCAAGGATGGGGTTTTATATGTGAAGCTTAGAGCAGGGCAGCTCTCCTATAAGGACGATCCAATGGGATGGCAGAGTCTGTTGGCCCAGACGGTTGCTAACAGGAACTCAGAAGCTCGGGCTTTCAAGGTAGTGTGGCTTGGTAAAAACTGAAGGAGAGGGGAGAGTTCCACATTCCTCTGGCCCACCTAAAAACTTACTTTTGCGATAGCACTGATGGTATGGTGTAGATGGACCTGCTTCCTCTCATCACTGCAGAGTGTAAGGAGTGAATGACCCCTCCGCTGCTTTAAGTGGCAACCATAGTAAAATATGGGCCATGCACAGGACTCTAAGGATAATTCGCATCTAACGGCAAGGATAGTCACAATATATCTTAACGCTATAAAAATATTTAGTTTAATAATTTCACTTATTAATCCTCCACTCTGTCAAGATTTACTTAATTCATGGCAAAAATATAAAAATATTTTTGCAGGATAGCACTTGGTACCATTTTTAAATTTGTATTTGTTGCTTATATCTTGGTGAAGATAAAATGGTGACAGGTTTAGCCTTATTTTATTGGCTTTATCCTCCAAGTATCTGAATGCTAATACAGTAGTATATGGAATGAATAAATAGTTAAAGGGTATACGAAGCAATCTCATTCCCATGGGGCCAGTACATATTTTGCTGAAGTCAAATAAGCTTCCACGCTCGAAATATGTTCCATGATCTACCATCAGAATTTCAGAATTTAACTCAGTTTTCAGGAATTCCATGAACAAAGATGTTTCTACGAGAGATACATTAGAAGCCATGTAAAGATGTCAGGACCCCTAAGGATAGTTACATACAGCAAAAACATGGCACACAGACCAGCTCAGTGGCAGCAGAGGACTGAGAGTCGGTCTTTGTTTTTCTAAGTAAGGAGATAGCAGTTTATTTTAACTCAACTCATATTTAATTTTAGGTCAGTTACCTATGGCTAAATACAAAAATTTCCCAGATTTAAATAGATGTAGCTAACATCAGAGAACGTTGTTTGTCACTATTTGATAGGTTGTCTAAGAAATACCTTTGTAGGACTTTTGGACAAAGTTGAACTTAATTTATTAGCACTATTGCTTCTTATATTAATTAGAGCCCATCTCAAAGACCCTAATCCAGTTTGTAAAGAAAATAGGTACATTTAGACTTGAGTTTGAATGGGGAAAGTGTATAACAATTAAAAGACATCTCAATTTTCTGCCTCCTGGGAGTTCAGAAGTAAAATATAAACCTTAGTGGAAAATGATAAAATGTAATATACATTCATATTCCATTTTCAGTCTTGAACCTTGGGAAATACTCTTTTCCTTTTCCCTTCTAATTTTTTTTTTATGTCGGAAACTACACATGACATAAAATTTACTATGTTAACCTTCTTTGAGTGTGCAGGTCAGTGTTATAAGTACATTCATATTGTATAGTCATCACTTCCATCATCTCCAGAACTCCTTTCATCTTGCAAAATGGAAACTTTGGCTTTATTAAAGAATAACTCCCCACTTTCCATCCCATCCCCAGCCCTTGGTAACCTCCATTCTACTTTCTGTCTCTATGATTTTGAAGACTTATTATCTCATGTAAGTGGAATGATAGATCCAGTATTTTTCTTTCTGCAAGTGGCTTGAGTGGCATTTCCCTCCCATACCTTTTCTGCAACAATCTAGTTTGCTTTTCAGTTAGTCAATGAATGAGGTGAAAGCCTTTTTTTGGGGTGAGTTGTGTAAGAAAGACCTGCTTATTATTGGCCTTTTGATTTCTTATAACTCCTGAGAACAGGTTGATGAAGCTCTAGCAAGTTTGTACAATCTTGGGTTTTGTGGTATCATTGAAGAAAATGAGGTAGATTTCTTAAAACTGCATACGTTGCCATTTGAAGCATAAAGGAAATAATCCTTTGATCTTACTTATGTTTCTTGTTATTTAATTTTTAGCCTGAAACAATTTCAGCATTCACTTCTGATCCAGCACTTCTGTCATTTGCTGAGTATTTTTGCAAACCCACTGTGAACATGGGTCAGGTATGCATTATATAATTTTCTTATATTGTTTGTTATTATGTCTATCTGTGGATGCCACCAAGAAAATCTATAGTACCCTTACATAGTCTAAAACTATAAAATTTAGTAATTTCCTACCTTGATAGAAGAAGCAAGTTAAAATTTTGAAGACACTAATTTTAATAGGTGATGTAACTTTCTTATGTCTGTTCTTATACTGATTTATGTTTTCAGTGTTTACAAACCTTCTCTTATATTTATGTAATTTTATTTTATTTCCTGTGTATTTTATAACCCTTCTTTCTGTTGACTGTAAAACTGTTCTCTTCAGGATTCACAGGTTGCCCAGATCACTGATTTATTCAATAGTTGCAGATGGCAAAGACTGGATGTAGAATTAGATGATCTGGGATTGATGGCCAATTGCCAACCAGAGTGTGTGTGGCCTTAAAAAATTTTTTAACCTCTCCAAGAGGCAGTTACCTCATTTTTAAAAGTGGGATTAAAAGAGAACCTACCTTACATTCTTGTTTAGAGGGTAAAGTGGAATAACCTGTACCCTCTAATTTATTGAATCTTTACTGTATTCAGGCATACATTGGAGGTTTTGTGGGTTGGGTTCCAGACCATCGTGATGACACAGGTGCCATGGTGACGTGGGTCTCATGGTGATGCAGGTCATCATATTTTTGCTGGAGGAGGGTCTTGTGTTCAATTCATAAAAAAGTGCAACACCTGTGAAGCGCAGTAAAGCAAGTGCAGTAAAATGAGGGATGCCTGTATTAGACACTCTGCTCAGTACTTCATGTAATTTTCTCATTTAATTCTCACCCTGAGGGTAGGTACTTTATCATTCGGGGTTTACAGATGAGGAAACTGCCACTCAGAGATGTCACATGCTCAGAATCGCAACTAAGTAAAGACCGGGCACTGCATCAAAGGCCACAGGACTCTGATGAAGGCTCGTACGTGCCCTTAACCTCAGCTGGGTGTGACTTTGCTGCCTCCCCCAGACTTGTTCCGCTTAGTGTTTCTACTACATTTTTGGGTGCTGGGTTCCCTTTTTGGATCCTGCCCTTGCCAGCACAACCCAAGGATTGATTCACTTCTCTCCTTCATAGCACTTACATCCTTAACTGTCCCTTGGGACTTAATTTTGGTTGTATTTTATTGATGTTTAATGTTGTTAGTGCTGTGATTTTATAAAGAGCCAGCTGTTTTACCCTTTTCTGTTATTCACTGCAGAGCTTAAGAATGGACCATGTAGCCTGGCCAGTGTGGGTCAGTGGTTGAGCATTGACCTATGAACCAGGAGGTCACAGTTCAATTCCCCATTAGGGTACATGCCCAGGTTACGGGCTCAATTCCTGGTAGGGGGTGTACAGGAGGCAGCCAATCAATGATTCTGTCTCATTATTGATGTTTCTCTCCCTCTCCCTTCCTCTCTGAAATCAATAAAAATATATTAAAAAAAAGAATGGGCCATTTAGTTGGTATACAGTTGTTCTTGATTTGATTCTGGAATGTACACTGATGTGCTACAAACAGCTTCTGATTTTTCACAGAAGCAGGAACTTCTGGATCTGTTTTCTTCAGTGCTCTACGAGTGTGTTACTCAGGAGACCCCGGAGATGCTGCCTGCATACATAGCAATGGATCAGGTGTGGTTCCGAAACCTATTTCACTTCTGACGAGATGTATTCTGAACGGGGAGAAAAGGTTCCCAGTGTTCATCTTTTTACTTCTCTGCATTTAGAAATTCAGAAAATGAAGCTTTATCAAAGTTGAAAGCTCTGTGCTTATCAAAAAAGCTCAGCATCTTTTATGACAGCAGTGCCCTCTCTGGGCTACCTTACTCCAGGGTTCCCATTCACCTCCTTGTGTGGCCTCTGACCTCCCTCCTGAGAGCCTCTCTGTGGAGGAGACGGTGCAAGTGAGCAGTGAGTGAACAAGCTGTGCCTGCTGCTGGCAGTCATGTGCACACCTGTGAGGTAAAGCTAGCAAGAGGTTACAGGCCCAGTTTATAGTTTAGGGAGTGGAAATTCATTTTTAATTTGTGTGTGTGTGTTCCTGCTGTTTTAAAAGGGGCAGTGCAGGAAATGATGCTTGACAGCTTTCCTACAGGATGGAAGCAATTGATTCGCTCTGGGTTATTAGTAACACATAAGGCTTTTTCGTAGTATATCTTTCAGACTCAAATTTGCAGTTAAGCTAAGCCAGTAGTTTTCTAACTTGGCTAAAATTTATCTGGGAAATCTTAAAAACACAGATCCTCAAAGCCCATTTTATAGCTACTGGGTCAGAATTTCTGGGATGAGGTCTAGGGTGTATAGTTTTAAAGGGCTCTTCAGGTGAATATGATACAGTGAGTTTACAGATAAGCATCTGGTAAATCATCTAATGGCATAATTGTCCCTACTGAAAAGCAGAGTGGGAAATACATTTAGACAGGGAACAATCTCCCAGACCTGAAAATCACACCATACTGAGTAATGTGCTAATTAAAAGGCAATGTCCAATATAATCACATAGGCCCAGAATGCCTCACTGCCTGGTCTCCGACAATATTGAGTAGAAAGTGTCAATGTGGGAAGTGCACACTGGTGCTGGTTGCCATTGTGGCTGGGAATGTGCTTTCCTTCAGCTGTAAACCTTCCTTGTTGCTGTCTCAGGAGGTCTCTATGGAGGGAATATCCTGTTTGGTTGCCACCATGGCGGCTTTGCAGATGGGTCCTAAGAGCAGTATTATCAGAATTGTTGCTTTTGCCTTCTGGCCTGACCCCAGTCATGCCATGATACCCACCAGGGTTCCCAGTGGTGACTGGCTGTGGACCTGTTGGGTTTTCATTTTTTTCAGTGACCTCATTTCCCTGTGGGTTTTTACCTAAGAGCTATTCCTTTTCTCTCCTCAAGGCTGTAAGAAGACTGGGAAGAAGAGAAATGTCTGAGACATCTGAACTTTGGCAAATAAAGTTGGTGTTGGAGTTTTTCAGCTCCAGAAGCCATCAGGAGCGGCTGCAGACCCACCCAAAGCGAGGGCTCTTCATGAACTCTGAGTTCCTGCCCGTCGTGAAATGTTCTATTGATAACACCCTGGACCAGTGGCTACAAGGTAATAAAAGCCTGTGCCCGTTGTGCTTCTTAGATGATGCTGGGACTCAGCTTTTCTGTTCTAACGTTCTCATTGGAAAGCAAGACGATCTGAGGAGAAACCAGAACGCCTGTGGATTTAATGTTTCCAGTTAATGAAGTAGACTGATTACTTGCTTCAGCCTTCAGCTTCTTTAAAAATGTATTTGACCCTGCTTTGTAAACCCTGGAGAGAACATACAGAGCATTTTAAATAGCACTTGACACTTAAGAACCTTTCTCTAGTGTCAGATCATGTTTTCTTTCTGGCCTCTGTCTTTTGTTTCTGAGTGGCATTGCCTCCCTGAGGCCAGCAGCTGTCTTCTTCCCTCTTCTCTACCCCTTAGACCCCCAAGCCCCCACCCCCACTGTACACTGAAAATTTGGTGTGTGCATGTTGAGCAAATGCTTGTTTTACCAACTCTTGAGTCCATGAGAACCTGGGACATCATGTAACAGCGGCCTTCTATCCGTGGATGTATTGACTTGTGATTGAAAGAAAATTGTGACATTACTCATAACAGTGTCAAAGTGAGTCTGCCCCCTGAGACAAATGATGGAGCCTTTTGACTTATGGAAAGCTGTGTGTGACATATGGCTGAGATTGGTTTTTAGTAGTTAACGCCTTGATTTTAGTCTTTTCTGTTCATTCAGATACTTCTTAAACATTTCTGACAGCAATCTGCTTTGGGTAAATACTAACCCTAGTAACATTAGTGGTAACATTCTCGATTTTTTCATGTACTAGCGATCAAGAACCTAAGAGTTTAACTATAATTAAGTTAAGAACTATCTACCTAGGCCAACTGGTGTAGCTCAGTGGTTGAGTGTTGACCCTATGAATCTTGGAGGTCATGGTTTGATTCCCGGTCAGGGCACATGCCTGTGTTGTTGGGTGTGCAGGAGGCAGCTGATCAGTGATACTCTCTCATCATTGATGTTTGTATTTCTCTCTCTCTCTTGCTTCCTCTCTGAAATCAATAAAAATATATTAAAAAGAAAAAAACAACAAAGAAAAGCTACCTACCTATAATAAAATACTATGACATAAATTTCTGGAAAAAAATTAAATTATAAACCAGATTTGGGAAAGAGCAATTTCAAGCTCCCAGTGCTTATATTTAACACGTGTGCCCTATCATTTCCTCTTGTCATTTAAAAGATCACAAATTTTTTTAAATATATTTTTTCTTACTTTGGGGAAAAACACAAGTTATTTTATAGGCTTTCTTGTTTTGTTTCTATTTAGCATTTTATCATGTACTGCAGACCTTTGCTGTTGTTAAGAAATATGTCCTTAAATCTCTGATTTGCAGATTTCATAGAATGAAATGAAACTTTGGCAGTGACTCTAGAGCAGTGGTCGGCAAACTCGTTAGTCAACAGAGCCAAATATCAACAGTACAACGATTGAAATTTCTTTTCTTTTTTTAATTAAATCTTTATTGTTCAGATTATTACATTGGTGGTCAAAGCAATTTTTGATAAATGCTGCCACATTGAGCTCCATGGTAGTTGCACCAATTTTCGCTGCCACCAGCAATGGTTGAGAGAAAATACCTGGATGCCTTATCCAACACACTGTCTCCTTGATATTTTCATTTGCATTTTATTAATTTTAGGTAAGATTGAATATTTTTTAGTAAGATTGAGTATATATTTAAGAGTCATGAACATTTCCTTTGAATTGGCAGTGCCTAGCAATAGAAACTTTTGGAACATTATCTTATATGACTTTTGTCAGAGTTGAATGTAGTTCACAACTGCTTTCTTCTGGATGTGCTCTCTTTTATCAGCTTCTGTAACACTACTGGTTAAGTTTCCCTTCTTCCTCTGTGACTCTTTCTCAGTGTCCTCTGTGGGGCTCTCCCTTTTCTTACCTCCTAAATGCTGTGTCTCTGGGTTCTCTCTTATACAGAGCAGAGAATAGCGTGAAACAAGAAGGCTCTTCGGGCACAAACTAAGGAGGCATTCACTGTAAGGGTCATGCAAATGCAGGGTCAACACTTGTATAAACCTGAGTGTGAGTGCACTGAGGGATAGAAAATCATAAGAGTGTTCACATCCTGGTAGTTCTTTGCAATTTTCTCTCTTCTTTTTGCTGTGTCTTGAATATTTCCTTAAAACTTTTTCTTTTCTTTCTTTTTTTTTCTTTTGCTTTAAGCAATAAGCACTTTAAGATTAAGGAGAAAATGAGATTTGGATTCTTAAGAAGTTAGTGTTATGTAACTTTGGGTGAATAATTGTTCTGTAGTAAAAGAGGAGGAGAGTCTTAAAGCTTATTACAGGTTGTCAAGGTTGGCAGTAGATGAAGATGATAACACAATTCCTCTTCCCTTTTCCAGTTGTGAGAAAAGAAACATATTATGATATGATATGGCACATAAATTTGAAATAATTTAATTCTTGAGAATTAAATAGGGTTTGCTAAAGAACTCAGAATATAAATTTGCTAATTATCATATTATGTCATGTGGTTTCATAATGTTATATGTTAAGGGTGTGTTTCAAATAGTAATTTTCCTGCATTGTTTCTGAACATTACAGGTTCTATGATTAATACTCAAAGCTGAAATAAAAACAAAAATTGGTCTTTTTTTGCATTTCTTTTACCAAGGTTTATTTTTATTTTTAAATCTTTATTGTTGAAAATATTACATATGTCCCCCTTTTACCCCCATTGACTCTAGCTTGCACCTGCCCCCCACCCCAGGGCTTCATCACCCTATTGTCTGTGTCCATGGGTTATGCATATATTCACACAAGTTCTTTGGTTAATCTCTTCCCACCCACTCACCCAAAATTGGTCATAAAGTCTCACCAGATTTTGAAAACAGAAACTTATATTTTATGATCAAGACAGTGTTAGATTGAATACATTCAATTTTATTGTTTTTCATATGGATATTAAACTGTCCTAGCACATTTTTCAGGCTTATTGTGGTATAATGACAAATAAAAGTTGTATGAATTTAAGATAGACAACTTGATATTTTTATGTCCATATTCAAATTTCTTTCAGAACTGGGTAAACTTTTATTGGTATTTGGACACCAAATCTGGGCATTAAGTGTGCTCAATGCCACTCAGTGTCATTGTCTTCAAGACCCCTCACTGGACAGAGCCATTTTTAAAATTATGAATTCATTTTGATATTTCCATTTTCATCATTCCTAAGGATAACCAAAAAAAAAAAAAAAAACACACCAAAAAACAGAAGGATGGTTTAATAGCTCCATTGGAAGCTATAAGACAATAAAGCCAAACTTTAAACAATCTAAGGAAAAATTTGTCTTCATATATTGCTGGGGTCTTATCCGCAGCTGCAAGGGTTCAGGAATCTGGAAAAGGGCTGCAATGTAAATTAAATAAACTAGACATGAAATATAAATTTAGGAGGCATGGGGGAGTCAGGGGAGGCTCCACTTTCTAGTGAAGTGGACTCTCTGACTGTCCAGACCCATGGCTTTTTATTTGCTGGGAAACACATTGGCCCTTTAAGAATGCAAACAGGTAAGGTTTGATAAATAGGAAAAGATTTTCATTAGTCAACAGAGCCAAATATCAACAGTACAACGATTGAAATTTCTTTTGAGAGCCAAATTTTTTAAACTTAAACTATATAGGTAGGTACATTGTTATTAACTTAATTAGGGTACTCCTAAGCTGGCCTTTGCTAAAAACGTCCTCAATCTGATTGAGGTACATTCGCTGAGGTCAACCCCTTCCAACTCTCCCATCCTCAATTCGTGCATGAATCACGCGCGCCTCCCCTGCGCTGTGCCGCGTCTCTGTCGCCCGACCGACTGACCGACACCCCCCACTTCTTCTAACGCCACTTCTTCAAAATAGACTCGCCCAGGCCGAAAACTGACTTCTGCACATGGCCACGAAGTTTCAATCGCACTGTATGTGCCCGCATGTGGTATTTTGTGGAAGAGCCATACTCAAGGGGCCAAAGAGCCACATGTGGCTTGCGAGCCGTGGTTTGCCGACCACTGCTCTAGAGCATTCTCTAAAACAGCGCTGAACTGTTTTCGTTCTATTGCTCTTTAGGACACTTGATGGTTCCAGCATTGCTCTGAGCCTCCACCAAATTTGCTGCTTCAGTTCCCAAAAATGTGTATTTATTTTCTAGTGAGGAACCATCATTTTTTAAAACTCTAAAATCTCTGATCTCCACTCTCAGAAGAACTAGTTGTTGGCTTTGGGATAGAGCACAATAAATTCAGTGAAGATGTAGAACTGATGTATGCATCATCATGGAAATGTCCTCATGTTTGTGCCTTACATTTAAGGTCACTCAGTAATAACCCAGATCACTCATCCATCCAAAAATGCATTGGATTTACCATATTGTCTAGATGTGTATATGTCTCCTCAATTAGATTATAAAATGGGTTTTAAGTTAAGAACATAGAGAAGTTTTATTAACTTTTTAATATCTTATTATGGAAAATTAAAACATAATAAAGTAAACAGAGTAGTTTAATAAGCCTGTCACCTGGCCTCAGCAGTCACCAGCATTCTGCCATCCTTCTGTCATCTGTACCTGCCACATTCAGTTATTTTTCAAATTGTGCCATTTTTCTGTCCCCACCAGCAGTGGGCTGCAGTGCAGTTTTTGGCATTGTCAGTCGGTTTAATGTTAGGCTGCTGGTGAATATGTAGTGGTATCTCATTTAGTTTTAATTTGCATTTTCCTGGTAATTCATGGTGTTAATTATTTTCATGTGCTTTCTTTGTTACTCAGACACCCTTTGTGAAGTGTCTGTTTAACCTCTACTCATTTTTAAATTGTCTATCTTTTGGTTATTGAGTTGCAGGAGCTTCTACAAATTCTGGTCACAAGTTCTTTGTGAAATGGTTTGCACATATGTCCTCCTACATTTTGCCTATTCCTTTTCTTTTTTTTTTTAAATATATTTTATTGATTTTTTACAGAGAGGAAGGGAGATAGATAGAGAGATAGAAACATCGATGAGAGAGAAACATCGATCAGCCGCCTCCTGCACATCTCCCACTGGGGATGTGCCCGCAACCCAGGTACATGCCCTTGACCGGAATCGAACCCGGGACCCCCTCAGTCCGCAGGCCGACGCTCTATCCACTGAGCCAAACCGGTTTCAGCGCCTATTCCTTTTCTTAGGGTGATTTTTGATGAACAGAAGTTTTAAGTTTTGATGAGGTTTAATTTCTCAGTTTGTTGTATAGTTATTACTTTGCAAATACTGTCCAAGAAACCTTTCCTACTCCAGGTCATGAAAAAACTTTAAAGTTTTCTATTAAAAGCTTTGCAATTTTATCTTTTACTAGAGGCCCAGTGCACAAATTCATGCACCAGTGGGGTCCCTCAGTCTGGCCTGCGGGATCGGGCCAAAACGGGCTCTCTGACATCCCCTGAAGGGTCCCAGATTGCGAGAGGATGCAGGCCAGGCCGAGGGACCCCATTGGTGCACATCACGGGGCCGGGAGGGATGCAGGAGGTTGGCCAGCTGGGAAGGGACCCCGGTAGGGCTTCAAGGTGTGTCCAGCCCTTCTCGCTCAGTCCTGATCTGCCGGACCCCAGCAGCAAGCTAACCTATCGGTTGGAGCGTCTTCCCCCTGGTGGTCAGTGCACCTCATAGCAACTAGTCAATGGTCAACTGTCTGCTCCCTGGTGGTCAGTGCACGTCATAGCGAGCGGTTGAGCGGCTTTAGCATATCATTAGCATATTACGCTTTGATTGGTTGAATGGATGACTGGACACTTAGCATATTCGGCTTTTATTATATAGGATATTTAGGTATATGATTAATCTCAAATTAATCTTTTATGTGGTATGAGGTACGAGTTGAAATTTTTTTTTTTAATTAATACAATGTCCAGTTGTTCCAGGACCATTTGTGGAAAAGACTTTTCTTTGTAATAAAATTGCTTTGAGACTTTGTTGAAAATCATATGCTGAATAATCATTGTGAATCTGTTTCTATAAGTGCTGTACCCTTGGTTGGTCAGTCTGTCTGTATGCCAGAACTATACTGTCCTAATTACTGCAGGTTCAGAGTAAAATCTGAAATCTGGTAGCGGGAGTCATCATGTTGAGAGGGAAAGTTATAGCACTAAATGCTTACAATATGAAAGAGGAACAGTCTCAAGACACTAATCTAAGTCCCTGCTCTAAGAAACTAGAAAACGAAAAGCAAAATAAACCTAAAGCAAGCTTTTCTTTTCCTACTTTCTTGAAGCAAAAACTTCGATTAGTGACTGTAACAGTTCCTTGCCTCAGGCTCAGCATTTTGCTCAGAGGAAGGACAGAATGGCTTATTGGTGCTTTGCCACAGGAATTAGTACATTTTTGTTTCCCAGAGCCTTCACCTAACGGGTTATCCAGCATCTCACATCTGGGACTTGAACTGGAACTCCTGGACGTTCCTCAGTCAGTTCCCGTGACAGAGCATGTCCTTCTCCTGACCCTGTCCTGTTGGGAGAATGGGATTGCCTGGTGCCCAGACCACTAGTTCTGTAAGTGAGGTCCCTGGAGCAGCAGCACCTGGGCACTTGTTGTAAATGCAAGTTTTCTGGTCTCATTCAAGAAATTCTGGATGTGTTTTAATCAGCTCTCTGGGTTCAAGTTTGAGAACCTCTGGCTAAGACTAATCAGAATCTAGTCTTGGAGCTGAAGTCAGTCCCTTCCAGTGCTACACAGTGGAGAGAAGTGTGGTAAAGTGGGTGTTTGTGGAGACAGCTAGTGTGCCACTGTACTTTTATAGCACTCATTACAATTTGCAGTTATGCATTTGTTTGTGTGATCTCCCTGTTCCCCCCAACTCTAAATTCTGCAGCGACAGTCCCTGCCTAGTATATGGTAAATGTTCATTGAGTTCTTGATGAAAAAGAATAAAAAGAAGGCATTCCCTCTGCCTGTCAGGTATGTAGTTTCATTTGTGTTTCTCTTACAGCTGGGGGTGATGTGTGCCTGCATGCCTATCTCAGTGGGCAGCCCTGGGAAGAGTCTCAGCTGAGTATGCTGGCCTGTTTCCTTGTCTACCACTCGGTACCAGCTCCGCGGCACCTGCCATCAGTAGGACTGGAAGGTACTGCAAACCTAAATCCCTCTTTTCAGTATCACTTAGGTTTTTAGTTTCTTGGTAGGAGACATATCTAGCGAGTTATTTTCTCTAGGGGGTTTTTGTCTTCATTCATGGGTGGATGTTACTTTTTAGAACCTTTTCTGACAAAAACTCTCTAAACTTTACACATGCATAAACTTTTATTTACATTCAGAAAAAGATGGGTTACTAGAAACACCAATTAGAAAGGATATATGCACCCCTATGTTCATAACAGCACAATTTACAATAGCTAAGATTTGGAAACAGCCTAAGTGCCCATCAGCAGATGAGTGGATTAAAAAACTGTGGTACATCTACACAGTGGAATACTACACTGTGGTAAAAGAGGAGTTCTTACCATTTGCAAAAGCATGGATGGAACTGGAGAGCATTATGCTAAGTGAAATAAGCCAGTCAGAGAAAGATAAATATCACATGATCTCACTCATTATGGAATATAATGAACATAAACTGATGAACAAAAACAGATCCAGAGACAGAGAAACATCAATCAGACCGCCAAACCTTAGAGGGAAGGTAGAGGAGGGTGGGGGTAAGGGGGAGAGATCAACCAAAGGACTTGTATGCATGCATATAAGCCTAACCAATGGACACCGACAACAGGGGGGGTGAGGGCATGAGTGGGGGGGATGAGGGGTAATGGTGGGTTAAGGACACATATGTAATAACTTAATAATAAAGAAATTAAAAAAAATAAAAGCATTAAAAAAAAAAGGTTGGGTTCTTCCTCACAGAGCCCAAACAACCTGTACGTACCAGCAAACTAAATGTTCATATTGTTTTTCTCTCTTAATTGATTTTTTAAAGTTATTTTTAGTTTTTAAATTGTATTTAAATAATATATGTAATTAAAAAAATAGTTTCACATATAGTTACAGGTCACTTTCTGAAGTACAAAATGAATAAATTTAAATGTTTACATTAAATTATGTTTTACAGTGCATTAGGGAAATTCATAATTTAAATGTTGTGTTTGGGTAGTTGATTTTAAAGGGAAGAATGCCAACTGTAACCTGGCTGAGGCTGTCTCCTTGAAGGAGGATGTGGGCTGAATCTATTGAGAGGTGTGACCTTTCCCACCATTTGCATCTCTTTAGGGAGCACAAGCTTTGCGGAACTACTCTTCAAATGCAAGCAGCTGAAAATGCCTGTGCGAGCTTTGCTAAGATTGGCTCCTTTGCTTCTTGGAAACCCACAGCCAATGGTTATGTGATTGCCTCTGGTGGAAAAACGGTCCTGCAATGTGACTTCTGCACAAAAACATGACCAAACAACACAGCTAAAGAAACATTTGTAAGTGTTATAATATAATCAGGGGAAATGAGCTGCACAAACCTCAATGTATTTTAAAACCTTAGTGTTTTAAATATTCTAGACTGTTGCTGTCAGCATTAACACATGATCTATAAAAGTGAGTTAGAATTTACTTTTTTAAATAAAGTTTTTTGGTTTGTTTTCAGAACTCTTGATGATTTCATTTGGGGTTCCAGAGACTAGAGCAGTGGAGTCTGGGCTGGACATTGGTTTCTAAAGTCCTTCATCTGTGGTGATTCAAGTGAAGTGACTTTATGCTCAAAAATGCAGTTTTTAAAGCTTTTAAAATTTTCTACATCAACATAAGTCCTTCAGCAGTTTCTAAGATGTCACAGTTGTCCTGTTTAAATTAGTTTGTACCAGAAAGTGTGATTGATCATCTAAATGGGAGATTTATATCCTAAGAAAGAATTACCCAATGTGAAGCCTGTTCTAGATAGAGAAAATATGACATTCCACTATAGATATAGCTTCAGAAATTGTCTGTTTCCATCCAAGATGTAGAGAATATTCATCTGTATTAGGGGTCTCTGGACTAGAAGATGAAAGGTACTCATGGAGGTGTTTCCAGCTTCTGCTGTCTCCACTGTGACCTGTGCTCTGTGCTTCTTGAGGCCACTTGTACCGTAAACTGGTAGAAGCTGTAGTCACATCACATGTTCACTTCCTGAACTGTGGTGTTTAGCTTTAAAAGTGAAAATTAGAGCAAATAGAAACATTTCCATGGAGATTTTTGGCAACAATCCCGTGGCCTTGGCCCTTGCAGCGGGTGCTGCCATTCCCCAGACGTGCATCTAGAGGCAGCAGGTCTGGTTCCCTTGACACTCAGGGTTCCATCTGCTCTCCTGCCCCAGTGACTGCTCCTGCAGTGGGCGAGATGCAGCTGGCCCCAAAGGCGAAATGTGCTTCCCTTCACGCTTAAATAGTTTTTCTTCTTTACCTAAAAAGAGATAAAATGGTACATTATAGAAATTCCATTTCAATCTAGATTTAAAGAACTCAGTATCTTGACTACTGTTGCTTTGCCTGCACTCTCAATTGTTTATAATTTGTATGCTTTTCTCTGATTGAAGAACAACTTGAGAGACAGTGACTTAACACATATGAACTCTTATGCATGAGGGAAAATGGTCATTACAATGTTAACAAAAGCAAAAATAGGGCTTTATACAGGAGCAGAGCAGAAGATTGCACAATCTGGAGACAACCCTGTCTCTGTATGTTGGGCCTTGTGATTAGTTGGCAGGGAACAAAAATGATATTCTGGGCAGCGTGCTCTTGAGCAGGCATGCCAGGGTCGTCATAATCAATTCCAGCTACTTAATGGGTTCTCAAAAAATCTTGAGTGTAGCTCTCACCATCCCAGCCTTTTCAGAGCCATGGCAATGGAAGAGCTGGGCAACACCCCGCTCTCAAGGGCTTTGGCCCAGAAGTGGCCATGTCACTTCCAGTCACAGTCTGTTGGCAGGAAGTAGGCATGCTGCTCCACCTCATGTACCTACTCCTCCACTTGTCGTCAGAGGGGAGGGGGATCAGACACTACCAGCCGTGGGCAAACTACGGCCCTCGGGCTGGATCCCCGGATCCGGCCGTTTGAAATGAATAAAACTAAAAAAAAAAAAAAGACCGCACCCTTTTATGTAATGATGTTTACTTTGAATTTATATTAGTTCACACAAACACTCCATCCATGCTTTTGTTCCGGCCCTCCGGTCCAGTTTAAGAACCCATTGTGGCCCTCGAGTCAAAAAGTTTGCCCACCCCTGCACTAGCCGGTGCTAGAAGTGTTGGTCACAGTGTGGCTCCTCACTGACTCCCACATCCATCTTTGCTACTCACAGGTAGAAATGCACACGCTTGCCTCTGCAGACGGACATAACTAAAGATGCAGTACAGTTACACACCCACACTCAGAGAGACTCCTGTTTTCCCATGGATGCTGGCATCTGTGTGAAGGCATGCATTTGTGGCAATTCTGAGGCATAGAGGCCAGGCCTTAGCAGGAGACATTGGGTTCGGCCGGCCCCAGAACTTCCCTCGGTACTACTTGAATAGGCCACTTTCTCACCTTCATGTAGAGACCCATGTCTTCGTAGCTTCTGGTGAGGGACATGTCCCAGCCCCTGTGCCTGTCCGACCTACACACAAATGAACAAATCAAGCTGTGTGACCCCTAGGTCACCTTGAACTCTGGCTCGGTCCTCAGTCCCCACCCACCCTACCTGCTATCTTTCCCAGTCTCTCTGAAGGACTTGGAACCTGAATTGTGTCAAGATAACAATTTCTTTGTTTTGAAGCATCTTCTCTGTGTCGCCACCCCCCACCCCCTTATTATTTTAGCACCTCTGAGTGATTTAAGGATAATCTCTTGCAAACCACATCGAGCTGGGTTTTGCTTGTGAGTCTGTCTAAAAATCTTCTAGTAGCAACTTTGAATTTATCAATACAAATAGTATGACCGATCTCAGTTATATGTCAGTTTTTATGCTATTTAGTGTATTTTTTTATATTTACTGTGTCTTTATTTGGTCTGTTTTGTTTTTAAACATTTGTTGTATTCATTGCTCTTAGCCTTTAGGATGGCTTGTATTTTTTTAATACTTTTACACTAATATCTTCATACGACCCCTCCAGACCCTCTTTTTATTTTTTTAACCTCAGCATTCACCATCTTGCCTCCAGCACTGCTGGCTCCCTAGGACCGCCCCACTTCCCCCAGCACCATTGACAGTCCCTCCTGTTTTCTCTCCCTACTCTCATTCTGAAAGTTGGGCTATTTCTACAATGCCAGAGGATACAATGTACACAGTCTCTCCCTTTTATTCCTACTCTTGTATCAGCCTCAGATGGACACACCAATAAGTAGGCTCCAGTGTCCGTTAGTCCTGTGGCTGAAATTTCACCATCTCTCCATTGGACAAGACTGCTGTGCAGGTTGCAGGTTGTCAGGAGGGGCTTCCAGCACAGCTGTCTCCGTGCTGATGGTGTAGAGTGGGTGGGCCGCCTCCTCTCTCTTGTGTTTCTCCACTCCCATCTCCTCTTTCCTCACTGTCTTCCAGTCATGTTTTGGCCTCCCCTGTCAGGTTCTTCCTCCTCGGTAGTCCATCCCTTCTTCCTCTGCCAGGTCCTTAGTCTTCACAGAGGTGCCTGCTCCAGCCTCTTGGTTCCCTTGGGTGCCCCTCCACACTACTGCCGACCCTCCGGGACATCCGGGGTTAGGGACCTTTGCTGGCTGACACCTACCAGGAGGTTGGGGGCCACTGTGCCACGACTGCTGTGGTTTGTGCTCCCTGCATTGTCCATCCTGCAGTTCTGAGGAAGCTGGGGGCCCCATGTTGGTGCCACCTGGAGCCTGGGAAGGAGGCAGCAGCTTCCATATCTGGAAGGGGGAGAAGGGGCGGGAGCTATAAGAAAAGCAAGAAAGTGAGACCAGAGCAGAGGGGAAGGCAAACCCTGCCACAGGCTGCACGTTGGGAAGCTCGGGAAATCAGCATCGCCTTCATGCTCCTATAAACGACCAGACCCCAGCGGGGCCCCCTTACCGCTGTTCGCTTCTTCTTTTTATTGTGCTAAAAATGCTGTTTTCTTAGAATTTTAAGATTCCTGACATACAATAGTTCTTGGTCCTCAATAAAAAGCCTGTGGATGAATTAAACTTTGTGGTTTATGTCAGAGCACCTGGCCTGCCTTCCTTCCCCAGGGCCAGTAAGGCTCTAGCACTCCTGTTGTGCAGCGTGGCTCCCACACCTGGTTATTCCAGCACCACCTCTGCCCAGGGAAAGGGTTTCCCCACTTCAAGTAAGAACAAATGTAAAACCGAAATTTAAACCAAGGAGAACACATTCTCCAAAGAGTGATGATAGAGGAGGGCATTCTCTATAAATGTGTTGTTTTGTGTTCTTCTCACAGCTCATGGTGCACCTGCTTCCTCTCCCCAGCAATCTTGTTTTCTCAGAGCCCTGGAGCCCCGGCCCTGACCTCATTCAGGGCGCAGCTTGGGAGCTCGCTTCATGTGGGAGGAACACAAGCGGCGATGCAGTGCCGGAGCCCATCTTCTCTTTCCTCCCAGAGTCTCCATGGTCCTAGCCCCTTTCCAGAAAGGGTGACCTCAGTGTTCTCTTGTGTTTATGTTCAAAACCTTCAAGGCAGATAAAAACCCTGCAGAGGTTTTCAGTACTTAGACCAGCATTTCTAAGACTTCTTAAAAGAAAAAAATTAATATGCAAATTGGGGCTTGTGTTGCATAGTGCATGATTCCACAGTCCATTCATTTGGATTTTGATGTAAACACAGGTACTTTCCTACCATAGGAGTTCTCAGAGCACTGAGTAAGGCAGTAGCTTCCTCCTCAGGCCGCCAGCCCAGCTGAGGTGACTACAGGACACAGAGGTGGGGCTGTCTGACTCTGCAGAGCCCAGCCTCTGCCTGCACTCACCCGGACCACCAGCAGCCCCCTGCTCACTCCCTGGGAGATTAGGGGATGCACTGGCGACCCCGACCCCAGACCCAGTGATGTGGATTCTGGGCCTGGATCTGAAAGAGAAGCAAAGGGAGTGAGCACCTGGAGGAAGGGCCCAGCCCAGCACCCCAGGTGGCCCGGCCTCCTCCCGAGGGCCACACCTCCTCACATAGCTCTTGGGTGACCCAGGCCTGGTGCCCCATCGCATGGAAGAACTTCACCTTCAGACCCAGGAACTCCCTGTAGAGCTCCAGCCAGTGCTCCCTGCCCAGCAGGAACTGGAATATGCTGCGCTTGGCGGTGGGGTTGTCCTCCTCCATGTCGGAGGCGATGTAGCTGCCACAGGGAAAGAGGGAACCTTATATGGGCCCAGTGACGACTTCCAGCCTCGGCACACAGGGTGCCGGAGCAGTGTGTCCAGGAGAGAGGCTCTGGGGGAGCTCTCTCTGTAGGGGGCCCGGGTCTAGGGGCAGCAGGACTGTCCTCTGCAAGCCTGACGGGGCTCTGCTGTGCTTAGCCCAGGCCAGGCTCCCAGCTCCCATTTCCCTCATGTCTTCCCTCAGTCCCTCATCTCTGGGCAGCAAGTGTGGTTCCTGGCTACTTTCCTTATCCCAGGACCTTACTCGTGGCCTGCCTTCTTCATGGCCAAGGGGAACCCCCTCTTGAGACTGTCAGGACATGGGCAGTGGAACTGGGGGAGTCTGTGGGGTGGGAGTATTGGCCAGAACTGGGAACAGTTTCCAAGGAGGCACTCACAGGGCCAGGAAGAAGTGGATCTTGTTGTAGAGATGTCCGGGCAGCCCGACACGGCCAAAGTACTCCACCACCATGGACAGCAGGTACTGTGGGCACAGCGCTGTGAGGGAGGACGCTCGGGGGACTGCTGAGGGTCTCAGGGCCCTCGGACGGGGGGTTGGGATGAGCTGAGGGGAGGCCTGGGGAAGAGATGGCACCAAAAGCAGGTCTTTCCAGGGATGCTCCTGCCCAGGCAGGGATCCTACTCTGCACCGGCCCCCCATAGGCTGGTGACTGCAGACCCCTCGGTCCTTCATCATTCTGTGCGGCCAATACCTTGTCAGACACTTTGAGGAAAATGTCAGCTTCCAGGAAGCTCTGGATAATGGGGTCCTCTGCAAAGGAAGGGAGAGGGATGAGAGCTCGGAGCAGCCTGCTGGAAGAAGTGAGCATGGCTGTGGGACATTTCAGAGGGAGGGGGACCCAGAACCTCCCGCCCTCTGGTGGCAGTGAGGGCTGTGAGCCTTAACAGAAGAAACAGCTGCTGCTCCTTTCACTGAAACATGCAGAGTGAGTTTCAACTGGGGCATGGGTTTTGCGATTTTTACTCAATTACACATGGGAAGCGGTGTGTTTGCTGCATGTGACCCGGCTCTCAAAGTTAAACATTTGCCTTAAGTCAAAGGCTTGGTTGTGGCTTTGGTACTTCATCGTGCTGTGACTGCTGCCCCATCGGTAAGAGAGCACCCCGTGTGGGGTAGAGAGTTGGTGGCATCCCGCCTCCCTTTCCTGGTCTCCCTCGCCCTCCCAGACAGCGACCTGGCAGGGGAATTGCAGGCTCATCTAGGATTAGACTTGTTTCCTGGAGGTGCCATTTTCCAGGGGAGACCTGAGAATGATGGGTCCTCTGACCTTCCCTGGGCACTGCCCAGGCCCAGGGCTATGACATTGCCCAGTGGGGAGGTTGGGGTAAGAGGCCACTAGCCCTCCCTGCCCCACTCCAACAGCACTTTCTGTGCCGGTGAAATTGTCTGTGTCTGCTGTCCATTGTGGCAGCCATTCGCCAGGTGCAGCTACTGAGTGCTTGGAGTGTGGCTAGTGAGACTGGGGACCTGAACTTTAACAGTTTGCTTAATTCATGTGGAATTACATTGAAAAAGCTACCTGTGGTTCATGGCTGTATTGGACAATGCTTAGTGTGTCCCTAAGTCCTGACTCTGGTCCTGACGTCACCTTCAGACGCGCCTTCCCTGAGCTAAGTACCCCGTTCTCGAAGCTCTCCCACCCGTGTTCGTGGCCCATCTCCAGGCATTGCCTTTTAACAAACCTCCTGCTCTGCATGTGTCATTGGCTGAGAGCATCTTATTTCTGCCCACCTGGCTTTTCTCGTCTCCTCTCTGAGCATAAAGCCAGCAAGTTCTAGTTTGCCTTTCATCCCTGTCTCTCAAATCCTAACTAGAGGGAAAAGTGCACTTCAGTGAGCAGTATGGTTTGTCCTAAAATGTCTTTTAAAAAATACATATATAATTTTACTGATTTCAGATAGAGATGGAGAGAAAGAAATGTCAATGATTACAGAGAATTATTGATCAGCTGCCACCTGCCTACTGGAGATCAAGCCCGCAACCTGGGCATGTGCCCTGACCAGAAATCAAACCCTGACCTCTGGTTCATAGGTCGACCCTCAACCATGGAGCCATACCAGCTGGGCTGAAATGTCTTAACAATTGAACACTCAGCAGGGAGCCTCTTAGCCCTCCCTCCAAGAACTTGACTCTGAGAGGAAAACCTGTCAGCACCACAGTAGAACCAGGGTCGCTCTACTTCGATGCCACCTGGATGCCTCACAGCTGAGAGCTGGTGTTGGGGACCTGAGGGAGGTTGAAGTATGACCGAGAGCCACCGTCCCCCTCAGTTCAGTGTAGGAGGGCCCTGTGCACTCTACAGCTCTGAGCACATACCCAGGAGTCGGTAGAAGGCTTCTTGGTCTTCAGGGCGGTAACTGGATCTTCTCCTCTTCATCCAGAGTTTTGTTCCATCGAAGTAGTTGATAGTCCATCTGGTTTTCTGCCCCCTCTTCCAGGTCATCAGCTTAAAGAAGGTGTTTGAGGAGGCCAAACTGGAGGCCAAGGAGCCATTCTCCTGGCTAGCTGCAGGAACAAAAGACCCTGTGAGCATGGACCTGGGCTACTGCAGGCCCTGTGTCCTGTCGCAGCTCTCCCTGAAGACTGGACCTAGCCTCCTGAGGACAAGATGACAAGAAGTTACTTAGCAGTAACTGATGCTCCGTGCAAGGCCGGGGAAGCAGCAGGATGCCTCGGGACACATACTCGCCTTGGCATACAGAAACCTTTGGTTCTGGCCCCTCGTCCCCCTGGTTCTGTGCTTAGGGATGGCCTCTGTAGAGGCAGAACTGAAGGCCAGAGAGCTCCTATTCCACAGAGCTGCAGGGAGAGGAGGGACTTGTGGGCTCATGGGGGCGGAGGGGGGGGGACCCACCTGGGAAATACTGGGCTCCTCCCACCTTGAGGGTTGCCTTTGACATCTGAAAGGATGAGAAGAATGGCCATCCTTCCCTTTGCACTTGTCTATAGAGAAGCGTAGGAATTGAGTTATTATTTACCTTCCTCTTCCAAGGGAATGCTGATGCTGTCCTGTGTCTCTTCGCATGAATCCTGTCCGGAGGACGTCTCTGTGGAGATGAGTGAGAGGTTCTGTACTCAGATGTCCTTTATAGTGACCAAAATGAACAAGATCCTGACCTCCCTGTCTCGCCCGCAGACCCATACTCATGAGGGTTGGGGATGATGCTCCCACACTTTCATTCAGAGGCCAGGGGGAGGGGCGAATGACCGCACACCTGCCTGCCCTTCCATGCACAGCCTTTTCTTCCACGCTTCTTGGCTTGGAGAGTCTAGGGCAGCGGACATGGAGCTCAGAGGGATCCTGTCTTCGGTTATAAACCAATTGAAGGTTCCCCACCTGTTTCTGAGCGGGCTGTTTCTGCTTAACCTCCTTATGAAACCTAATAATGATTAAAATGGCAGTAAGCATAGCTAACAGTTGCTAATTGCTTATTGAACTTAAGATATTGGTCAGTGCACTAAGAATTACCTGATTCAATCCTTGTAATGCTCTGTAAGGGAAGGTGTATGACTAACCTGGTTTACAGGGGAGGAACCGATGATTTGTCTAGGATGTGCTCCTTTGCCATGGTGAGAATACTTTGGATCTGGGATTAGAACTCATGTCTCACTGGCGCTCAAGGGAAGAATGGCTAGTGGCCGGGACAGTTGAGGCTCAGTCATATTTCTATTAGGGTCAAGCTGGATGACCTTCCATACTTATATTTCTGTCATCAGCTCTACCTAAATGTCCTTGTGAACCACTATAGAATCATGGGCAATCAATCCTGGCAAAAATAGGACCAGAGTGGCCATGCCTGTCTAAAAGACCCTTGAGGCTGATTGAGGCAGTGCCTCCTGCCCGCCTCCAGAAGGCCAGTGCCACGCACTCCATCCGAGGACCACGCTCCTCCTGACTGGTGGAGGGCTCCTGCTCCTACCACAGTCCTGGCGCCCGAGGCTCTCAAGGCAGCCCCTGACTGCCGATTTGCTCTCCTGTTTCCACTTTCTTCTCCCTTTTGCCCACCTCTTACTCTATTATCTCTTCCCTCAAGTTTGAGACCTGTTGTTATTCCTATTGCATCCCAGTCACTCCTCTGGAGACTCACAAGGGCTCCCATCCACCTCTCTTGGGACTTCTTGGAGTGAGTTCAGTATCCACGTTCAGTCTAGTGCAGGAATGACTGCCGCCCACCTTGTGTGAGCACTTTGTGGCTCTCTCACGATCTCACACGTACTCAGAGTGTAGCCTCAGAACAGTGTGAAAAAGTGCTGGCCATAGCCAAGCCTTTGGGATCAAATGGCTCCCAACATTCCAGAGCCTTGCCAGGGTCACAATGACCTCACGCCATTCCACCAGGTGGCGCTCTGGTATGTCAGTCACTCAAGGAGAAGCCATGGGTGTAGGGAGTTAGTGTCTCAGCCTGAACACCTGCTCACCTCCTGTTATCCTAACTTTACCTCCACTTTGAAACTCATCTCGTGTTAATCAATGACTCCAAATGAAAGTGACACATCCATATATCAAAAAATGGAGAAAATACAAAATAAGTTACTCAGGTAATTTCATTTGTGTTTAGCTATGAGCATATTAAGATGTGTTCGTGCCCCATCTCCAGGCATTGCCTTTTAACAAACCTGCTCTGCATGTGTCATTGGCTGAGAGCATCTTATTTCTGCCCACCTGGCTTTTCTCGTCTCCTCTCTGAGCATAAAGCCAGCAAGTTCTAGTTTGCCTTTCATCCCTGTCTCTCAAATCCTAACTAGAGGGAAAAGTGCACTTCAGTGAGCAGTATGGTTTGTCCTAAAATGTCTTTTAAAAAATACATATATAATTTTACTGATTTCAGATAGAGATGGAGAGAAAGAAATGTCAATGATTACAGAGAATTATTGATCAGCTGCCACCTGCCTACTGGAGATCAAGCCCGCAACCTGGGCATGTGCCCTGACCAGAAATCAAACCCTGACCTCTGGTTCATAGGTCGACCCTCAACCATGGAGCCATACCAGCTGGGCTGAAATGTCTTAACAATTGAACACTCAGCAGGGAGCCTCTTAGCCCTCCCTCCAAGAACTTGACTCTGAGAGGAAAACCTGTCAGCACCACAGTAGAACCAGGGTCGCTCTACTTCGATGCCACCTGGATGCCTCACAGCTGAGAGCTGGTGTTGGGGACCTGAGGGAGGTTGAAGTATGACCGAGAGCCACCGTCCCCCTCAGTTCAGTGTAGGAGGGCCCTGTGCACTCTACAGCTCTGAGCACATACCCAGGAGTCGGTAGAAGGCTTCTTGGTCTTCAGGGCGGTAACTGGATCTTCTCCTCTTCATCCAGAGTTTTGTTCCATCGAAGTAGTTGATAGTCCATCTGGTTTTCTGCCCCCTCTTCCAGGTCATCAGCTTAAAGAAGGTGTTTGAGGAGGCCAAACTGGAGGCCAAGGAGCCATTCTCCTGGCTAGCTGCAGGAACAAAAGACCCTGTGAGCATGGACCTGGGCTACTGCAGGCCCTGTGTCCTGTCGCAGCTCTCCCTGAAGACTGGACCTAGCCTCCTGAGGACAAGATGACAAGAAGTTACTTAGCAGTAACTGATGCTCCGTGCAAGGCCGGGGAAGCAGCAGGATGCCTCGGGACACATACTCGCCTTGGCATACAGAAACCTTTGGTTCTGGCCCCTCGTCCCCCTGGTTCTGTGCTTAGGGATGGCCTCTGTAGAGGCAGAACTGGAGGCCAGAGAGCTCCTATTCCACAGAGCTGCAGGGAGAGGAGGGACTTGTGGGCTCATGGGGGCGGAGGGGGGGGGGACCCACCTGGGAAATACTGGGCTCCTCCCACCTTGAGGGTTGCCTTTGACATCTGAAAGGATGAGAAGAATGACCATCCTTCCCTTTGCACTTGTCTATAGAGAAGCGTAGGAATTGAGTTATTATTTACCTTCCTCTTCCAAGGGAATGCTGATGCTGTCCTGTGTCTCTTCGCATGAATCCTGTCCGGAGGACGTCTCTGTGGAGATGAGTGAGAGGTTCTGTACTCAGATGTCCTTTATAGTGACCAAAATGAACAAGATCCTGACCTCCCTGTCTCGCCCGCAGACCCATACTCATGAGGGTTGGGGATGATGCTCCCACACTTTCATTCAGAGGCCAGGGGGAGGGGCGAATGACCGCACACCTGCCTGCCCTTCCATGCACAGCCTTTTCTTCCACGCTTCTTGGCTTGGAGAGTCTAGGGCAGCGGACATGGAGCTCAGAGGGATCCTGTCTTCGGTTATAAACCAATTGAAGGTTCCCCACCTGTTTCTGAGCGGGCTGTTTCTGCTTAACCTCCTTATGAAACCTAATAATGATTAAAATGGCAGTAAGCATAGCTAACAGTTGCTAATTGCTTATTGAACTTAAGATATTGGTCAGTGCACTAAGAATTACCTGATTCAATCCTTGTAATGCTCTGTAAGGGAAGGTGTATGACTAACCTGGTTTACAGGGGAGGAACCGATGATTTGTCTAGGATGTGCTCCTTTGCCATGGTGAGAATACTTTGGATCTGGGATTAGAACTCATGTCTCACTGGCGCTCAAGGGAAGAATGGCTAGTGGCCGGGACAGTTGAGGCTCAGTCATATTTCTATTAGGGTCAAGCTGGATGACCTTCCATACTTATATTTCTGTCATCAGCTCTACCTAAATGTCCTTGTGAACCACTATAGAATCATGGGCAATCAATCCTGGCAAAAATAGGACCAGAGTGGCCATGCCTGTCTAAAAGACCCTTGAGGCTGATTGAGGCAGTGCCTCCTGCCCGCCTCCAGAAGGCCAGTGCCACGCACTCCATCCGAGGACCACGCTCCTCCTGACTGGTGGAGGGCTCCTGCTCCTACCACAGTCCTGGCGCCCGAGGCTCTCAAGGCAGCCCCTGACTGCCGATTTGCTCTCCTGTTTCCACTTTCTTCTCCCTTTTGCCCACCTCTTACTCTATTATCTCTTCCCTCAAGTTTGAGACCTGTTGTTATTCCTATTGCATCCCAGTCACTCCTCTGGAGACTCACAAGGGCTCCCATCCACCTCTCTTGGGACTTCTTGGAGTGAGTTCAGTATCCACGTTCAGTCTAGTGCAGGAATGACTGCCGCCCACCTTGTGTGAGCACTTTGTGGCTCTCTCACGATCTCACACGTACTCAGAGTGTAGCCTCAGAACAGTGTGAAAAAGTGCTGGCCATAGCCAAGCCTTTGGGATCAAATGGCTCCCAACATTCCAGAGCCTTGCCAGGGTCACAATGACCTCACGCCATTCCACCAGGTGGCGCTCTGGTATGTCAGTCACTCAAGGAGAAGCCATGGGTGTAGGGAGTTAGTGTCTCAGCCTGAACACCTGCTCACCTCCTGTTATCCTAACTTTACCTCCACTTTGAAACTCATCTCGTGTTAATCAATGACTCCAAATGAAAGTGACACATCCATATATCAAAAAATGGAGAAAATACAAAATAAGTTACTCAGGTAATTTCATTTGTGTTTAGCTATGAGCATATTAAGATTAAAATTTTTCTAACATTTATTTATTTATTTATTCATTTATTTATTTATTTATTGTTAATACTCACTCAAGGATATTTTTTCATTGACTTTTAGGGAGAGTGGAAGAGAGAGGGAAAGACAGAGAAACATCCATGTGAGAGAAACACATTGATTGGTTGCCTCCTGCCTGAGCCCCAACTAGGGCCTGGGCCGGGGAGGAGCCTGCAACCAGGCTCTTGATGGGAATTGAACCTGGGACCCTTTGGTCCACAGGCCGACGCTCTATCCACTGAGCCAAACCAACCAGGACAAAAATTATCTTTACATTTTGAGATAATTATAGATTCACATGCAGTTTTAAGAAATAATACAGAGAGATTCCATGTGACTTTCACCAAATTTCCCCAGTGGTACAAACTTCCAAAACTATATAGCAAATGTCACAACAGGAAATTGACCCTGTACAATCCATTGGCCTTATTCAGGTATCCCTAGTGTTATATGCACTTTGCTTATTTAGTGTGTATTTAGATCTATGATTTTATCATGTGTACCACCTGTGTGACCATCACCAAGATGCAGAACAGTCAGGATACTACTCTTTTATAGTATCCCCTCAACCCTTGGGAACCACTCATATCTGCTCTACATTTTCTAATTTCAAAAATATTATATAAATAGAAACAGTCTATAGTCTTCTGAGGCTGGCTTTTCATCCTTAGCATAGTTCCCTTGAGAATCACTCAGTTGTTGCATACATGAACAGTTTACTCTTCTTATTGCTTTGTAGTACTCCATAGCCCTATGGTAAGGTGCATAGTTTTGTAAGAATCCACCAAACTCTTCTATCGTTTTACAACTCCACCAGCAATGATGAGCTATTCAGTTTCTCTACATCATCGCCAGCATTTGGTGTTATCACTAGTTTTTATTTTAACCATTGGTGGTTTTAATTGGCATTTCCGTGATAGATAATGATGTTGAACACCTTTTCATGTGTGTATTTGCCTTCTCTTTGGTGAAATGTCTGTTCATGCATGCCTTTTCTAATTCAATTGTTTCCTTTTTTATTATTGGGTTTTGAGAGCTTTCTATATATTTAGATACAAGTAAGATATGTGATTTGCAAATATTTTCTACCTGTCTATAGTTTGTCTTTTGCCCTGTTCACAGAGCAAAAGTTTTACATTTTGATGAGATCCAGTTTATCATTTTTTCTTTTTTAGAATGTGTTTTTGGTGTCAGTCTGAGTACTTCACCTAGATTCCAAAGATTTGTTCTATGTTTAGTTTCTAAAAGTTTTAAATTTTATATTTAGTTTTACATTTTTCATGATGTACTTTGAGTTAATTGTGTGAAGTTTGTGTGGGTGTGAGGTTTAGCTCAGGTTGGAGTTTTTGACTTGGATGTTCTATTGCTTCAGCACTATTTGTTGAAAAGGCAATCTTTTCTCCATTGAATTATTTCTGCATATTTGTCAGATTCTACTTCTGGGCTCTCTACTATGTCCCAATGACCTATATTTCTATCCTTCCACCAAGACCATGTTGTCCCAGTGACTGTAGCTGTAGAGTAAACCTTCACATTGGATAAGCTATTGTTCTTTTTCAAAATTGCTCAAGCTATTCTAGGTCCTATGCCTTTCCTTATAAATTTAACAATAAAATTATCCCTGTATGTAAAAATATTTTCTTATATTCTGAAAGGAATTGCATTGTCTTTAGATTAATTTGGGAAGTGCAGTAATCTGTGCTAGTGAAATATATTTAGCCTGTTAAAGATAAGATTTTTTGGAAATTAAAGAAGTACTTTTTAAAATATTTGAGGATCAGCCACATGGAGAAGCTGCTAAATTAAACTTGATGGGGAGATGGTATAAGGTTCTGATTTTCTAGCTCAGCAGAAAAATTTTAAAAAATTACTATTATTGTATTATAAGAACTTTCAAATATCCAGTAAAGTTGAAATAATTGAGAGAGACACATTGATCAGTTGCCTCCTGTACACATCCCAGCCAGGGCTGGGGATTGAACCTGTAACCCAGGTATAGGTCTTGACCTGGAATCGAACCCCAGACCCTTTGGTGTGTGGGCCAACACTCTTAACCACCTGAGAAACACTGGCCATAGCTATGGTATCTTTTTGAAACATCAAAAGTTTTAAATTGATGATGTCTAATTTATCTCTTTTTCTCTTTGTGGTTTTGGTGTCATATTTAAAAAATGATTGCCTAATCCAAAGTCATGAAGATTTATGCTTATGTTTTCATTTATTTATTTATTAATCCTCACCAGAGGATATGTTTTTATTGATTTTAGAGAGAGAGGAAGGGAGAGAAAAAACACACATCGATGTGAGAGAGAAACAGCGATCTGTTGCTTCTCATACACGCCCCTACCAGGGATCAAACCTGTAACCTAGATATGTGCCCTGACCAGGAATCAAACCCACAGCCTGTTGGTGTACGGGATGATACTCTAACTAACTGAGCCACCCGGCCACGGTGCCTATGTTTTCTTTTAAGAGCTTAATAGTTTTAGCTCTTATACTTCGGTCTTTGAGTTAATATTTGTAGTATATGGTGGGAGGTAGAGGTCCAACTCCATGTAGATACTTAGTTTTCCCAGCACCATTTGTTGAAGAGATTGTCTTTCCCCTATAATAGTGGAACTAATAGTGGTCATAGAGGAACTGGCTGTCTGGTGAGGTGTAGGTGCCCTGTCTGAGGCATGTGAGGGACATGGGGAAGGAGATGGGCGGAGGTCTCTCTCTCTCAAGGGCTTTCCAACTTGTGTGTGATTTTTGCGAGGTAGTGGCAGGAGTGTGTGTGTGAGTCAAGTTGAATGAAGGGTTGAATTGCCTTCCTCCATCATTGCAAGTAGTTCCATCTGTGTCTGTTTTGTTTACTGGGGATCAGTAGAGGAATTAGTTTGAAAGATTAATTTGAAAAAATTGGATTTGACTATTAAAAGTCATTTGAAACTTATTTATTATTGATGAATAAGAAAACAGTGGTTCTAAGAGCAGCAGAGTCCAGCTCAAGACGGTACACGAGCCTTGCATGGCAGAGCCGGGTCCCTGGAAGGTGCTCTTCCCACCGGGAGCCTGGGTGCCAGGCGTTGGCATAGAGTGAGCCACAGGCTCTGCAGGTTCCCTCTAACTGGCGCCCCAGGAAGCCTGCCCCGTGGGGCCAGGGCTGAGGGAGATGGGGGCAGCGTCTCCTCCCCTCCCTGTGACAGTGTCCCTGACCCTGGTGGGTCCATGGTCTCCATCCCCAATTCCAGCCCACTCGGGTCATCACTGAAGCCAGCTGCCCTCAGCATTACGGCAGGTTCCTGCTCCTATATTCTTTGGAAACACACCAGATATGTTTCTCCGAGTGAGAGTTACTCTTGGAGGACAATCTGTGAGTGTGTGTGTGTGTGTGTGAGATATGGGAGAATGGAAGGGGAGCAGGGGCTTCTTTGTGGAGTCTCTATGGAGTCTCTATATCCTGGCAATGTGGGGAGGGAAAGCAGTTGGGCATCACCACTTGTTGGCCCCATGTGGATGTCTCCTGAGACCAGTCAGCAGCACCCACACAGAGCTGGGACTAGCGGGCCTGAGGGCAGCTGGGTCAAGGGCATTGCTGTCACCATCCCCTCCCCAGTTCTGTATGTTGGCTTAGGTTCTAGGGTCAGGGTCTTGTGAAATTTCAAAAGAAACCAGAAATCCCAACTGTTATGTGAAATCTCCAAATGTAAACAATGGTGAGAAATCTAAGAAATTTAGAGTGCTCTATGGAGGACGCATAGGACACACCTTCGCTGAGCCCGCACTGCGGGGGGGAGGGGGAGGGGGAGGGCGGCTGGGATGGGAGCTGCAGGGTCTTCCCCTCCTGCTCTTCACCAGGCCGGGCCTGTGCTGGAAGGGAAGAGCAGGGCCTGGTCTGTCACATAGGCTCCCAGCTCCATTTCTACTCTCCTGTGATGGCGGCATCAAAAAGCTCTTTTCCTGTGGTGGTGGCGGTGGTGGGACTGTCACGGTGCCCACCCTGGTGTGGGCTCTGCGTCCCTCCTCTGTGGGTTTGCTAGCAATGGTGCTGCTGGGCTCTGTCTTTGGCTGCTGATCCTGAGAAGGTGGCTGTGGGTTGCCTCTTCCTTGGTAGGGTGTGTGGGAGCCGATGAGTGTGCCCTCTGTCCGCCATCCCCGGTTCCCTCTACATTTGGTATCTGACCATCTCTGCTGGTGCGGGTGCTGGTGGCAGGATGTTCTCGCCATGGGGGTGCTGCTGGGAGTCCAGGAGGGGTCAGGAGGGTGTCTGGGGCATGACCCTTTGAAGACCACGGTAGGCACCAAACAGCAGCTGTGGAGTGGACAGGCACATGCCCCATGTGTGTTAGGCAGAGGCCACTGCTACTCTGGCTGCATGTGGAGAAGGTCTGCTGGTGCGGGTGCTGGTGGCAGGATGTTCTCGCCATGGGGGTGCTGCTGGGAGTCCAGGAGGGGTCAGGAGGGTGTCTGGGGCATGACCCTTTGAAGACCACGGTAGGCACCAAACAGCAGCTGTGGAGTGGACAGGCACATGCCCCATGTGTGTTAGGCAGAGGCCACTGCTACTCTGGCTGCATGTGGAGAAGGCAACCAGATCTCCTGAAACGCATCTTTGATGGGGGGGCGGGGGGTGGGCGGGCGTGAAACTTCCTCAGTGCTCTCTGCTGACCAGGAGAGGAGGCGAGTAGGGACAGCAGAGGGTGAGTGGGCGCCAGTCCCACGGGACTTGCTGTTTGCCCAGAGTGAGTTCCACCCTGCCCTGCACAGGGAGGCAGCAAGGCAGGGCCCAACAGGTGTCAGGCCAGGCGCCAGGGGTCCTGGGTTCAAGGCATCTAACCAGTCTGGGTGGCTTTGGGCAAATAGGTAACGTGACAGATCCTGACGGTGCAGTGAAGCAGGACATGGAGATGCCTGCGCGAACCGCTCCCCTGGGAGGGCCTAACGAAGCCCAGGGGACCCTTGAGCAGCAGGGACTGGAGGCATGGGTCCACTTCTAAGGCTCTTTTTCAATCAGCCTCTGTATTCCCGAGGTTCACATTTGCAGATTCAGTCAACTGCAGGTAGAAATAGTATTTTTCATCCATGGTTGGGAATCTGTGGATGCGGAAGGTCAACTCTTACGCCATCCTAGCTAATAAAAGACAAAAAGGGTAATTGACCGTACCTTTGCTAAGCTTCCCATTGGCTAATCAGCGCGATATGCAAATTAACTGCCAACAAAGATGGCGGCTAATTTGCATATGTAGGCGCCAAGCGATGGAGCGAAGCCCGCTGGCCCCGGGCAGGTGCAGCGAGTGAAGGCCGGCCTGGCAAGCGAAGAGCGAAGTCCGCAAAGAGCTAAGCCCCTCGACCACCGC
>NW_005353692.1:791009-820603 GCF_000412655.1 Myotis brandtii | reverse complement strand
GGAGGAAAACTGGTGCCAGCAGCCAGTGGAAGGGGCCCCCGAGGGGCCCCAGACTGCGAGAAGGCACAGGCCGGGCTGAGGGACCCACCCAAGTGCACAAATTTTTGTGCACCGGGCCTCTAGTTTTATATAAGGATATATATATATATTCTTTCTTATATTTTGTTATCTGCTGGGGATCCTGGAACCAATCCACGTGGATCCTGAAGCAGAGTTGTAGTTAAGTGAGGGGGAGTCAAACGTTATGCCCAGATTCTCAATTGTGCAGGGGTCAGTGCCCTAACCCCTGCATTGTCCAAGGGTTAACAGTATACTCCGTCCACTCTGAGGCATGACAAGGGTGTGACTATGTAACTGGGCACCTGAAGAAACAGACCATCATACAATCTGTCACACAGATTGAAAATCACCACGTGTTGGGCCTGACCGGGCAGCTCAGTTGGGTAGAGTGTTGTCCTGATAATTCAAAGTTCTGGGTTTGACTCCCGGTCAGAGCACATATAAGAATCAACCTTGAATGCATCAATAAGCGCTCGCTCTCTTCTCTCTCTCTCTCTCTCTCTCTCCCCCCCTCCCTTTATCCCTCTCTCCCTACTTTCCTCTCTAAAATCGAAAACAAAAACAAAACCCAACCAAACCATGTGGTGGAGGCTTGAGAGCTCACCTGGTAGAGTCGCCTCCTCTGAGGCTCTGAGGCTGACAGATGGAGGCCATAGTGTTTACCCAGTTCCCAAACCTCAGGAGCCATTGCTCCGCACTCTGCTTCCCCAAAGATGGAGTAACAGGGACTGAATGTACCCCCCACCGGAAATAACTAAATGAGGACACAGTGTATGGAAAAGTGAAACAAACCAGTCTCCAGGCGTTGCTCATCGGCCCTGCAGAGCAGTGGTCCCTGCGAGAGGGGACATAGGCGGGGAGCCCCAGCTTCGCCCTGTTACTGCCAGCCAGTGACCAGAGCTGCGCTGCCGACGTGGAGTCCCTTCGTGGGGATGATTTTGCTGGTGAACAGCGTCCTTCCTGCGTTCCCCAAGGCCAGGTGCTGATTTCCTCTGTCATCCCAAGGCAGGCAGGGGCTCTGAGCCCCGTTCCTCAGTGTTGCTGTCCCCTTTCCTCCTGTGACGTGGCCTTTGTAGCTCCCCCACATCTTTTCAACATGCTCTTCGCAGTCTGTTGGCTCCCCCCGGTATAAATCCTGCCTCCCAGGGTCGAATCCCAAAGTACTGCATTCACAGCCTTCCTTGCTTTTAAGGTGCCAATGTGATTGGGGGCCGGTAGTCCTGTGTGCCCACTCGAGGTTTAGAACCTGAGCAGGTACCATTTGTGGGAGTGGCCGCGATGGAGAGCCAGGCCGGCCACCCGCTGGGCGGTCCTCTTCTCATTCAGGATGGGCCCCGGGGCTGCCCCTGCGTCCGCCTTTCTCCAGCACGCAGTGATTTGCTTGCTATCTTGATCCTGTAACCAGCAGTTTACTCCTAAACCAGCTGGGGGTTCTGGTGTGCAGACGGGGGAGCACTGAGCAGTGCTGGCTTTCACTCTCAGCACTAACCTAACAGAAGCCAGAAGCCGCGCCCCGGGAAGTGGCCAGGCCCTGACTGAGTGCAACAGCCTCGGGGAGAAGCCGCCCTCTTCCGCTCGTTGCTCTACCTTCTTCCAGTTGCAGCTGGAAGTCCAGGACCTCATCCCGTCTGGTGACACCTTTTCCCTGTGGTGCCAGCAGGTCAGAGAGGGTGGCTCTGCTGTCGACCAGGAGACGCGGACTGTATCAGGGGCCGGCCTCTTGGAAGTGGACTGCCTTTTCGCAGGGGCGATAAGCAGCCCAAGGAGAATTAGAGTCAGAGGGAGGGTTTCTCCTCTTCTGCCTCCTGCAGCCCGCCCGCTGTCTCAGCACGGCATGGTCCCAGCTGGAGGCTGCGTCTGCTCCGTCTCCCTGGCATGCCCTGCGGGTCGCTGTCACTTGGGGCTTGGCAGCACTAGTGCTTCTACCTGGTCATGTGGTGTGTTTTCCCGCTTCGGTGAAGCCCTCAGAAGCCCAACCCCTAGGGGCCGCTTGTGCAGGATCCTTATTGGATCACGCCCAGGTCTGGACAGTATTTGTCCAATGCCGCATGGCCAGTGTTACAGTGACAGGCCGCAGTGGGTCTTCTCCCGTCATCACCAGGTCCCAGCACGCAAGGCCCCCATGTCCCGAGGGCCCTTCTCCTGGGAGCATGAGACCACAGCTGCTTCCTTGGCTATCATTTCCCTTGATGGGAACACAGATCTGGGGACCGGGTCCAGTGTGGGGCAGTTGGCTGGGGTCATTTCCTAGTCACCTCTGTCCTCCAGGGTGGGTGGAACAGTGGTTCTGACCAGTTCACCCCTTTGGCATCGGGTGTGTGATCCCGACACTGGCCAGTAGGTGGCACAAGCGGCACACCGGCTGTGCTGCCTTCAGGCTGCCTCAGAGGGAAGATCTATGCAACCAGCCCCTCTCTGGCAACACTTAATCACATGGAAGGAACATGCAATGACTACTGGAATTTCTGTAAACACGCGTGCTAGGAGCAGCTGCCAGTGGGGATGAGGACAGAGGGAACACAGTGAGAGGTCTCCTGAGGACAGGCTATAAAAGGAACACCCTGCGGGTTTTTAATTTAAGAGCCTGCAGTTAACCTTTGTGACTCATCCAAAGGAACATTTAGAACCAGGAAGGACAGCGATAATGCATGCTGTGGGTTGTAACCTGGCCCTCCGTCTACCCTGCCCTTCCTCTCCCCAAATGGCAAGGTTCCGGGGAGATGAGATCCCCTCCCTTCGGGCAGGACGCACCTTTAGGACTGGCCTGGGCTTATTTCCCTATCTTTGCTCCTGGCAAGTTGCTTGCTTCTGGGGTTGGTCCTTTCTTGGGAGAAAAGTTAACTTGAATCTTATCCTGCCATTAATAGAATTGGCAGCAGATGGAAATGAAGTGGAAGGGGAGACACCCCATGGCAAAACAAAAGTGGAATGTGGTCACCGGCGGGGCAGCGAGGACTGGGCGCCTGTGTTTTTAACAGGTGTGGACACTGAAGACCTGTGAATGCACAAGACACGAAACTGACCACCCTAACCATTGTTAAGTGCTCAGTTCCCTGGCATTAAGAGCCCTCGCATCGTTGTGCGGCATCACCTCCTGCATCTCCAGAGCTTTCCTCCTATAAAACAGAAACTGTCCCCATTAAACAGTGACTCCACTGCCCTCCCTTCAGCCCCTGGCACCACCGTCCACTTTCTGTCTCTGTGAATATGACTATTTTAAGTGCCTCATATAAGTGCAATCATATAAAATTTGCCCTTTTGTGACTCACATCTGACTTTAGCATGATGTCCTCAAGGTTCACCCATGTTGTAGCACGTGTCAGAATTCCCTTCCTTTTTAAGGCAGAATAACATTCCATTTCACGTATAGGCCACGCTGTGCTTATCCATGCGTGTGTTCAGGACACGTAGGTTGCTGTCATGGTTTAGTCACTGTGAACAGTGCTGCTATGGGTGTACAAATATCTCTTCGAGACCTTGCCTCCAGTTGCTTTGGGTGTGTACCTAGAAGTGGGTTTGCTGGACCATGTGTTAATTCTATTTTTAATTTTCTGAGGAGCTGCCATACTGCTTTCATAGCAGTTGCATCATTTTACATTCCCACCAATAGTGCACCAACAGTCATTTTCTGGGCTGCTTTTGGGATAGTGGCCACCCTAATGGCTGTGCGCTGGTGTGTGGACACTAAGTTTGTTTTTTTCCCAGGACTTTCTCTTGTGTGGGCCAGGCTCCCCGATATCTTTCTATGATGGTAAAGAAGACGTTCCCACAGACCTCTGCCCCTGCCTTCTCCTCAGAGTTTTGGGTGTGGGCACATCTGGCTCCTCCACCCAGGGACACAATTTAGGGCGGCTTCATTTGGACCACTCTCAGGTCCCTGGCATTTCCCGAGGCTTCACCAGGCCACTGCTTTGAGGAGAATGCGGCTTCAGATCCTCTGAGGACAGGAGACGTCAGGCTGATGGGGTCCCAGGAGTCCCCTCCTCGGAGTGTGGTCACTCCCAATTCTCTTGGGGTCCCCTGCCATCATTGTTGTGGATTGGCCTCTTATCTCTAGATTCATTTATTTAAAAATTAGTGGCCTGGTGCACGAAATTTGTGCACATTAAAAGGGAATTAATTTGAGGAAATATTTTAATATTGCTATTTGCCCTTTCTCTATAATAGAAGTGTCAGAGATGAAAGAAAATTAGTAAAATGTATATGAAAACCTTCCTCCTGTCAGAGTCTGGGGCGTGCCGCGGAACCCAGAGTCAAGTCCCCATCCACCCGTGCGAGACCCAGACCTGGCCGGCCCCACCCCCATTGGGCTAGATCCAGACCTGGCTGGTCCCACCCCCATCAAGCCCCACCGGGCAGCGGCCTGAGGTCCCCCAGCCCGGCGCCAGGGAGGGGGGTGCGCCTTGAGGTTCCCCGTCAAGCCCTGCCGGGCAGGGGGTATGGCCTGAGGTTCCCCGGCCCAGTACAGGGGTGAGGGGCGCAGCCTCAAGTCCCTGTTGATCTCTCATTATGGCTCGTTACGGGAACCCCGTCTCTGCTGTGGGCGCAGCTATCTTGTGTTAGGGGAATCCTGCCTCTGTTGTGGGTGCAGCCATCTTGTGACGGCGTGACGGCGTGAGAACCACTTAGGCTTTTATTAGTAAGATGTTCTCACGTGTCTTTAAGAGATACACTCTGTGGCCCACACAAGTCAGGCAGGGCAGCCTGCCCTCCTGGAGCTGAGGTCAGGGAGGAGGCAAACGCATGGTTGGTATAGAGTTCCTCAGGGAATGGCCACGTGCTGGATCGCTGGGGGCAGCTGGTGTCCCCAGGCCTGCACCTGGGCCCTGCTCTGTGCCCTGGGCAGGTTCCTCCCCTTCTCTGTGTCTCAGCTCCCTCCTCCACACAAGAGGGTAATGTAGCTGTGTGGGAGGTGTCAGGAGGTCTGAGTGAACTGATGACGTGTGTCGTGTCTGGGGCATCTCGGGTGCTGCCACCGCCCCCCTCCTGGCCCTCCAGTCATCTGCTCAGCACAAGATGGGAGCGGAGTGTTGCTGAGCTCAAGTTTGGCAAAGAGAGGAGAGAGGTGGGTGTGAGAGCTTCCTCTTGCTCACCCCCCTGCACTCAGGTGACAGCCAACAGTGACCACTACTGGCAGGTGGACAGACATGCTCCCTGAAATGGGGGAGGGAGACGGGGAGCCCGGCTCCAGCTCAGGTGGACTCTCCCCCTACCCTCCAGGGATAGGTCCTCGCATAGGAGCTCTCACTTCCTGGCTCACCTGGGGGCCGGGCTGGGGGAGGGTTCAGCTTCCCTAGGCTTCTGTCCTGATTTCTGCTTTATTCCTGCAGCAGGCCAACGGGGCAGCTGCTCAGGGCTGTCACAACTCATTCAGGGGCAGGAGAATGCCAGTTTTATTATTAAAATAACTAGAGGCCAGATGCATGAAATTCGTGCAAGGGGCTCGGCCCTCGCAGCCCCGGCTTCATCCAGAAGGTTGTTCGGCTGTCTGGTCTAATTAGCATATTTCTCTTTTATTATTATAGATTACTAACTTATTGAGCATTGTAAGCATTGAGATGTTTGCTGGCTAGTAATGGGCCATTTCTGTTCATGGCTTTATTAAATGGACGTTAATAAGGTGGGTCCAGTCATAATCTTGATCAGCCGCTCAGTTCACAGTTTGCCTTTCCTTGATTTTGTCTCATTCTCTCTTTATGACACGCCCGTGTGACAGCAGAGCATCCTGCTTCCCAGATGGGGAAACTGAGGCTGGGACTAAGGCTGCGAGGGGCAGTCGGGCAGGCCTGGGCTCTCGAGGACGTGCCGTCTGCTCGCAGCCTCCACAGCCCACCATCCCTAACCCGGGCCACGCGGCCCGTCTGGCTGTGGCTCTGAGATGCACTTGCTGGCCTGTGGAAAGCCCCCTTTCCGGGACAGACGCCGAGTCTGCATCTCAGCTTTAGGTTTAAAATACGACCTCCTCCTGTCGGCAGGGGGACGCAGGGAGAGGGCCGACCGAAGGCAGGTGTGGGGGTCTCCCATGGGCTCCACGACCCTCCCGCTCTATCCTGCGGTGTAGGCCTTCCCCGTCTCACAGCTCTTCTGCTAACTAACCAGGCAGGGAGGGCCGTTTCTCTCCTGGAGGGCGAAGGAACGTGAGGCCGTGGGAGGGGGGGAGCAGCTCGCAGGGCCAGTCTCTTGCCCAGGAGCCCTGGGAAGTAGGGAGGTTGGATGCTTTTTGCTGAGTGGGGCATTTTCTGCAGATTCACTGGAGTTCGGTTGCAAAGGCCCAGGACCTTCCGGCGGCTTGTGAAATTGGGAGCGTGGGTGGTGTTTCACAGAGGCCAGGGGCCGGGGAGGGAGGGGCCCACAGTCCTCCAGGCCTGGCAGTTGCAACCTTTCATTTGGGGGCTGTTGTGGTATTGTTGGTGTTATTCAGGGGTTTGGCTTCAGGAAAATCTGCGATGATTTCTTTGTGATTTCACAGAAACGGGTACCAGCGGTTGGCATGTAATGTGGTAGCGTTGGTTCTCCTGTTTGCCCAGCAGCTTTCCAGGAGGGCGAGGCAGTGGGGAGGGAGTGTGGTCAGTTTGCTGACCTGCAAACTCCAACCGTGGGCACCTCGTATTCTTGCTCAAGAATTTTCCCAGGCTCGGTGTTTGTGTAAATTTGCAGAAATAACATAGTCAACCTTCATCATTGCTCCCGTAGTAAGAAGCTCCTGGTTGTTTCCTAGTGAGAAGGAGAGGATTCTGGGCCGGAACCTGGCCGAACTTCCAGGCGACATGTCTCAGTCCTTCATTCTCTGGGTTCCTGTGCCTCTCGACCGTCATGGACTCGCCCTGGTCTTTTGAATTGTGATGTTCATGGCTCGTGCTCCTCCTTGTCCTTCATGCTAGTTCTGGCGGATTTCTCAAGGTCATGCTGACCTTTCTCTTGTGGTCCAGGCTCTCATGGGGTTGACCCTTGAGGTCAATGTCCCCCTCTGGACGCTTGGAACACCTGCAGGTGATGCTGACCGCGTGACCAGCCAGGACACACCCCTCTCCTGTGGTCATCATCTCTGGGGTCAGCGCTTCGTCTCTGTTGGCTTTTCCTGGGGAGCACAGGCCAGGCCGAGGGCTCTGTCCTGGCTTTCTGAGGTGTGTCATTGTCCTGCTGGGAAAGGGACAGGTCACCAGGATTCCCTCCCAGCCCCTCATCCCACCGAACTCACCTACAGCAAGTGCAATAAGGGAGCAGAGGCCCACAGCATGAAGACTGGTTTTTTGGAGAATGGAGGTGGGACTCTTAAAAAATATTGAGACATAATTGACATAAAATACAACTGATCCATTTCAAGCCCACCCTTGGCGTATTGGGATATTTCCACATAGGCGTGTAGCCGTCACCAAGTCAAGATGCAGACACTCATTGCCCCAAGGAGTTCCCTTCCACCTCTCTGGTGTCACCCCTCCTTGGCCCCTGCAGCCAGTGACCTGTTTCCTATCACTAGTTTTGCCTTTTCTCATACAAACAGAATCAAACAGTATGTAGTCTGTGTCTGGCCTCTATCACTTGGCGGGATTAACATTGCTGTGTCAGTGGTCAGTCCTTTGCATTGCTGAGCAGTTGGAATTGTAGGGACACACCACTGTGGGACCTCCCGTTCACCGCTGGGGGGCATCCAAGCTGTTTCTAGTGTTTGATGACAATGAATGTGGACTTCTGTCTCCATTTCTCTTGGGCAAATGCAAGATTTTCTGGGTCATAGTAGCTATGTTTCTAAAATGGTCACGTTCAGTCCAGGACACACAACCTGCCTCCTGACACCCACGGGGGTCTGTCTATGTCAGTGGTTCTCAACCTTGGCTGCACATTAGAATCACCTGGGAATCTTCTTAAAATCCTGATTTCTGGGCCTCATACCCCCGGAAATTCTGTTTCTTTGTTATGGGGTGGGGCCACAACATTAGTAACAAAGAAACAGAATTTCCAGAGGATGAGGCCCAGAAATCAGGATTTTAAAAAGATTCCCAGGTGAATCTAATGTGCAGCCAAGGTTGAGAACCACTGGTGTATGTGGTGGTTTGAGAAGCTGTACGGGATCCACGTGTAATTAAGGCCCCTGGCTTTTAGAGAGAAGGAGATGGCCCCAGTTTTTAGCTCTGGGTGCTGTACCAGGTTTGTGTCTCCTCCTGAGGAAACCAAGCACATGGCTGTGGCACGCGTGTGGCAGGCTCCCGAGAGCCTTGCAGCCCTTGTGTGCTCGCTCTGCACGTGAGCTTCAGTGCCTGTTTCAGGTTCGCCCTGGGCTGGGCTCGTACCTGGAAGCGAGGGAAGACTATCTGAGGCTGTCAAGTGAGGTGGGAGGTGATCACTCATGGAGTCCGGCCTGGCATGCTGACCTGTCCTGCCTGCTCTACCTGTGCGGCAGGGCCGGCGGGGGCAGGTTTCAGGCCCGATGACGAGTGTCTGGGTCAAGGTTGCTGTCCAGGCTTGGCTGGGGGCCAGTGGCTGTGTGCCTCCCACCTGGTGACACCGACTCCCCGTTCTAAGGGGAGTTACGGGGCTGGGAGCACCGGCGGACCAGGCTTTGGGCTAGAACTTCCTGCAAGGCTGTCAGAACCCACAGACTTGGAGGTTGTGCAGCCCGCCGGGCAGTTCCCTGGGAAGACTTGCTCACCAAGCCTCTGTGCCTCCCGGGGACCTGGGTGCTCCTCCCGGTCCCTCACCCGCCTCAGGGCGGGTTGTGGGTGTGAGCTGGCTGACGGCATGGTAGGCACGCACCGTGTCGGGCCTCCTGGTGTCCCCACATCACGGGATCGGTGGCACTTGACCGTGTTGCTGTTTATTACGAGGTCAAACCGGCCTCTGAAGAGAAGGCGCTCACAGTATCCTGAGCGCTTGGCGCTGCCTCACTGTTCGCACGGGTTTCGGAGGCCCTGGTGGCTGCGGGACCCCTCGTTTACTCCTGGCTCAGCAGTAGAAACCTAAGCCTCCGCTGGGGACACACCTGGAGGGTAAGGTCCCCCATCTGAAGCCTGTTTGGGGGTGTCTCTATCTTTCCACTGAGAACAGTGACTGGACACTAGAAATGTCACACTAGGATGTCTGGACAAAGGTGTGGGCTCCTGTTCCAGCGCTAGGAGACCTGCGGGGCCACCCCAGCGGCTCGCGGGCCAGGGAGCGTCTGGGGTGCACAGCCCTCTGACCCCCAGGCGCCATGTCTCCCGGGGTCAGGGTCTCCTGTCTCCTGTGTGGGTGTTTCTCCCCCCCACCCCTCCCCCCCACCGCCTTCTAAACCCACTTTTGAAATCTCCCCAGAAGAGCCGTGTGCAGTGCCCCTGCTTCATCTAACCCAGGGTTCCCGGGGGGAAGTGGCCGCCTGCCCTCCCCTGGCCCGTTCGCAGAGGACACGGAAACGGCCGGGTTTTTCTCTTTCCAATGAGCAGGTTGGGAAGGCGCTGGGCAGCTGGGAGTTGCTGACACAGTGGCTGTGATGTTGCAGGAGCATTTTCTTTCTGTTTGGAGCACATTGCCTGGGGCACACAATGCAGAGTGATTTACAGTTAGAGGAGACCTTCCACTGGGGTGGGGGGGCACTCCTCTGCTTGGAAGGTGGTCCCGGGCTTGTGAGGGGCCCAGGGGAGCCCATGCAGACACCCAGAGGGCAGTCCCAGAGCTGGCTCTGCTAGCCCTGAAAGGCGGCCTTGGGCCTGGGCCTCGCAGGGCTGCGGGGGGCACTGGTCACCCCGGGGCCTCATGGGGCCCTCCCCCGCCCACATGCTCAGCACTGGGAACAAGTGGCTGCCGGATGTCCGCTCTGCCAGGCGCGGTGCTGAGTCCAGGAAGCCGGACAGAGAGGCAGGAGAGGAGCCCGTCCCAGGACAGCACGTGACATGCCGGGCCGGGGAGGGGACATCACGGCGCCATGGGGCAGGGTCACAGCAGCACTTCTGGGAATGATGGGCTCAGACGGCAGAGCAGGAATGGGCCCTCGAAACGGAGGCGAGCGGTGCCCCCGGGGCTCAGGCGGCCGGGGCTCAGGCGGCCTGGCCTCCGAAGGCTCTGGCAGGAGGAATGGCAGCGGATGACCACACTCCACCCCGTGGACGTTGCCCAAAGCGGTGGGGCAGCAGCGTCTTGGATGGTTCTGGAGGAGGAGTGTGTGAAGCCCCGTTCCAGGCAAACGTGCTGGGAGCCCAGGCTCACTCCAGGCCTTTCTCTGCTCACTCCGAGCGGAGCTGCGTCCACTCTCGGCGCCTCCTGGAAGCTGTCAGACGCCTCTGTCCGGTCAGTTCCTGGAGTGAAGCCCGTGCACTGCCAATGGGAGTGTGTGTGTGTGTGTGTGTGTGTGTGTGTGTGTGTGAGCGCTCCTGCCGCTCATCCGCTCCCCACTCCTCACCGGTCAGCTCAGGCTCCCATCCGGAGTCTGCCCTGAGCTCCAGACACCACAGCCAGCGCTCCGCCTGGACCTCTCGCGGGCATCTTGAGCTCAGCACTCCCACACTGAGCCCTTGTTCACCCTCCCTCCCAGCCTTTCTTCCTCCAGGCCCCACCCTCTCAACCTCAGAAAGGGGCCACCCCATCTCCCAGCTGCTAGGGGTGAAAACCCTGGCATCATCTCACCCCTGACACGTGATCCCTCAGATCGGGGCTCCCTTTGACATACCCAGAATCGACCCACTTCCCCCACCAGCACTCAGAGCCACCACCACGCCCACCCTGTCTGGACCACCGCACTTCCTGCTTCTCCCCGGGGCCCCACTGCAGGCTACTCTGCCCACCCTCTAAAAGCAAGTCAGTTCGTGTCACTCCCCTGCTCAAAGCGGTCACATGGTTCCCCATTTCCCTCCGAATAACATCCCGAGTCTTGCCACAGCCCACAAGGCTCTGCACATTTGGTCCGTGGTGCCCCTGGATCTTCACCTCGGGCTCAGTCCACTCCATCCACACTCTCCTCCTTTATCTGATGCCTTGCCATTCCTTAAAAGCAAGCACACACCTGCCCCAGGGCCTTTGCACCTGCTTTCTCTCTTGGGAGCACTTTCCTCCTGAGAGCTGCATGACTAGCTTGTTCATTCCCTTCAGGTCCCTCACCACACAGGCCTTGCCAGGAACTTTGTGTAAAATAGTAGTTTCCCCCTATCCTTCCTCTTTTTTAATAACCAAGAAATAAGCTCCGTATCATGTGGTCCTTATTAAAATACCAAAACACAGGGAAACTTTTAACAAAACATTTCTATTTCAGATACTTGTCCAGGCATTTCAAACAATTTCTAGTTCAATTGAGTTTATGAGAGAATTTCATTGCTTTTGCAGATTCACGGTGGATGCTAAGCGGTCAGTTGTTACCCAAGGAATTTGGTGAACTTTTGCAATAAAGTAACCCTCCGTCATTCTGTTATCCCTTAACGAACCCTGCCTGTTTGCTACTTATTGCCACGTGAAGTTACTTCGTTACTTCTTATGGAAATACTAGAGGCCTGGTGCACGGGTGAGGTCCCGCTGGCCAGCCCGGATTGGGGCCGATTGGGGGCGGGGCTGGACAGGGGGAGGGGCAGAGGACAGTTGGCTGGCCGGCCCCGCCTCCTGGTCGAACTCCCGGTCGAACTCCTGGTCGTGGAGAAATTTTGCATATTAGCCTTTTATTATATAGGATGTGAGAGGAAAGAGCTTTGTCTTCTTTTCTGAGTCTCGCCAGGACCCGCCCAGAACAGTCTGGCGTCTGGAGCTGTGCAGTAAGTATTTGCTGGATGAACTGAATGAATTGCTGTCAGTGGTGGCAGGGGGCCTGGACTGGGCAGACACTGAGTACTACTGCGGTGATGGAGGCAGGCATGATAACGACAGGGACTGGAGGAGGCCACGGGATGTGAGGAAGAGCTGAGTGTGGGAGGGGTAGGTTGCAGGAGAGGGATGCTGGCCAGGCTGTGGATGACTATACGGGCTGTATTTTGATTCAAAATCTGATTTAACCATTGGTTTTCCAATGCCTCCTTCTGCCTGATCCACCCCCTTGTCCCATGATTCCTGCCCCAGCTCCTCAGCTCTCACTCTGTAACCTTAACCCAAGTGGCTAAGCCTGGGGTTGCGGACTGACCCTGAGAGGAAAGGCCTACTAAATTGGAGCTGGGAGGCGACAACATGGAAAGATGGGCAGAGGTACCAAGTTGTCCCTGGGCATTTGGATTTTTAAAGAATTTCCTCTCAGTTGCATTTGGCCATTTGAATCCAGGGATTTAATATCATGTTTGGTTTTTAACATGTGATGCTTTTCACGGAGGTGTGGCATTGTCTGCTCATCTGTGTTTTGGGGTCAAACACAGAAGACAGAAGACACTGCTTCATGCGCTATTTTGGATGGAGAGGCCCCTGTGCTTTAGTGGAGTCCACACCCTGAGACCATCCTTGTATCTCAGAAGTGGGTGTGGTGGGGGTCGGGCCACGGCATTCCAGAAACTGCCTTGTCTGCGTGTCCTCAGGTCCAAAGTTGCAACAATGTTCTGTTCTAAGACCCTTTGGAAATGGGTCTTGTTTTTCTAAAACTTGACCAAATATTTAAAAGAAATATATATTTTATTGATTTTTTACAGAGAGGAAGGGAGAGGGATAGAGAGTTAGAAACATCGATGAGAGAGAAACATCAATCAGCTGCCTCCTGCACACCTCCTACTGGGGATGTGCCCGCAACCAAGGTACATGCCCTTGACCTTTCAGTCCACAGGCCGACACTCTATCCACTGAGCCAAACCGGCTAGGGCTTGACCAAACATTTTTTAAAAAATCACCTCTAAGAAGAATTAAACCGAGGGCACTAGGCTCTGCCCTAGGTCAGCGAGCTTTACGTCTCTGTGGCTCTTGGGCTGTGGCTGGGCCAAGGGGGTGTGGCTGGGGCAGAGCTGCAGCTCTGAGTGAAGTTTGCTTCGGGAGGAGCGGGTGGGTTTCCTGGTGGGGAGGCGGGCAGCTGGTGGGAGGGGTACCTGTGAACTCACAGAGGCTGATGGGGAGTGGGCTTGTCCTGAAATGAGGGACTCGCTGCTTTGTGCACAGGCCTCTCTCTCAGCATTGCAGCGCTTTAAGGTGTCTGCCTCCTGGGTCTCGTTTAAGATGCCGGCTTTAGGAGGTGCCTGTGCTGGGAGCAGCATCTATGGGTGCTGGGTCTCTGGCGGTTGCATTGTCTCCCTTGTGGAAAGCGGGGCTTGCTCTGCCTCACGGACTCAGCTTGGTGGGAAACAGGCCTGGTGGGGGTGGGGACAGCACCGGGACAAGGATGGGGACTGCTATTTCGAAATAATACAGGGGTTTACCTGTCGAGGTAGGACACAGCTTCTTGTATTAACCACAGGTGGATGTAGATAAGGGGCTAAACGAAGGGGATCTGACTTCTCTCCCCTTCTGCCTCCGTCCTGGGGCTGACGTGTGCATCTACTGCGAGTGCGTTTTTGAAACAGGCAACTCGGCAGACAGGCCCTTTTACAGTGGGGCCTTGACTTACGAGTGTCCCGACTAACGAGTTTTTCGAGATACGAGCTGTCTCTCGGCCGATTTTTTGCTTTGAGTTGCGAGCTAAAATTCGGGTTACGAGCCAGCTTCAGATACCCCACTGCTAGTTGGTGCAGCGAACGTCACAGTGAACGCCACAACATCAGCCCAGCATCACGTGTCTCACTCGTTCACTTTTTGATTTGACATACGAGTAATTTGAGTTACGAGCTCCGTCACGGAACGAATTAAACTCGTAAGTCAAGGCCCCACTGTACTAGTACATCAGAGCCCTGGGAGTGCTGCTCAGGCCGGGCGAGTCATAGCAGCGTCCTAGCAGGCAGTCATACGTGAGCAGAGCAAGGACGAGGGGCCAGGGACAGAGATCTCCGGGGCGGAAAGGCCCGGGTGCCTGGCAGGGGCAACACTGGGAAAACCAGGACTTGCTCCCAGGGTAACCTTCCCGCCCCTAGCTTATCCCTGGTCGTGCGGTTTGGACCCCTGGCTCTTCCTCACCAACATGACATCTAGGCCTCAGTTGTATTTCAGCTCCAGGCCCAGAAAAGCAGCAAAACCAGACAAGTGACATCAGACCTGCTTCCGGACCTGCAGTATTGACTGACCCCCTGCTGCCTGGTGGGGCCCAATTGGTACCGACCATGACCCGAAAGAGCACACCTGGAAAGCTAATGAATATTCTGCTGAGACCCTCACCCCGAGATCTCCCCTAAGATTCCCACCTGCAGGGGAGCAAGCCTGTGCCATTCCCTCCCCGTCCTTCCCCCACAGGCATGCATCTCCCAAACTCTAAGGGACCCAGGAGCGTTACACCCAGGGGAGCAGTGGCAGCTCACCCAGGGCTCACGCTGCCCTGTCTCCAAGGCCCTCTTTTCTCTGACTTCCCAGTGAGGCAAAGCAGCCCGGCCTGGGCTCCCCGGTTGCTGCTTCTACGCCCTTCCTGCTTCACTGTCCTGAGTGTGGCCAGGAAACTCTTGCGTTGCTGCACTTTGTGTCTTGACTGAAATCTCTTCTTCAAGAAGACAAGAGCCGAGGTCTCAGGTCTCATTGTCTTGCCCGGAACAGCTTGGTTGTCTTGTGGTGACTCCACCCCGAGGCCAGACCACAGTAAGGCCTCCCCTCCCCACTGACCACACCAAAGTGGGGCGAGGGCTGAAGGGCACAAAGGAAGAGCTTTCCCCCACCCACTGAGGGGTCACAGGAGCCTGGCTTGTGGGGGACAGAGAACGGCTCCAGCCCATCTCTGTGGATTCTGTAAGGGTGGGCATGCGTGGCCTGACGGGAAGTAAGGAAGGTCCTGTGCCTGGACGGGTGTGGGGGCAGGCTCTCCGTGGGCCATCAGCAAAGGGACAGCGCCCCTCCCCCACCACTGCGGGTGGCATGCTGGTGACATTGGGGGAGTGGAGAGGAACGCTTATTCCTACCTAGTGTCCCAACCTCTCACCTACACACCCAGCCAGCCAGCCATCAAGTGAAGCATTTTACAAGTGAGTCCCCTGAGGCGGGGTTTTGGAAGCTGGGGAGTCAGCAAACAGGGCAGATGCTTGCATTAAAAAAAAAAATATTTTTTTAATTGATTTCAGAGAGGAAGGGAGGAAGAGAGAGAGACAGAAACATCAATGATGGAAGAGAATCATTGATCGTCTGCCTCCTGCCCGCCCCACACTGGGGATCAAGCCCGAAACCTGGGCAAGTGCCCTGACCGAGTATCCAACTGTCGTGAACTCCCGGTTCATAGGTTGATGCTCAACCACTGAGCCACACCGGCTGGGCGACGCCTGCATTTTGATAGTTTTCTCTGTTGTTACTCAAAGGAGTGAAATGACTGTGTGAGGAGGGTCTGCTGGACACTGGGCGCTCTGTGGTTGGAGGGGTGGACTCTTAGGGACGCCTCATGGCCACGGGGCTAAGCACCAGTCTTGGACATCAGGCAGGTATGGCTGGACGCGGACCATTCCTGTGGCCTCGGCTCCACGTGGACAATGGGAGTGGTGACGTCTGCTCCCCGGGGCTGTCGAGGACCACGTGGAGAGCAGGGAGCCCTGTGTGTCTCCCAGGAAGGGAGTCACGTTTATCACTATTGTGGGACGTGCCACAGGGGCAGGTGGAGAAGCCACACCTTGGAGGTGGAGCCCAGCAGTGTGCAGAGCTGGGCGAGGTGATGCCAGGGCCTCCCTTTGCGGAAGAGCTGGTCCCCAGGGGGGCGCTCAGACCTGCCGCTCCCTGTCGCCACGGCAAGGCTGGGCCTCTGGGGAAGGCCGGGCTCTGACTGGAAGCATCTGCCGGGACCTCAGCCCTGAGGGGTTAGAGAGGATCTGGCCAGAGAGGGGTCCTGGGGTGACGACTTCCCAGGTCCTTTCTGAACCTAACTGCAGCCCCAGCCCCCAGGCGTGACCCCATCACAGGCCCGCGAGAATCCAGCTTCCTCCCAGGTTCTGGGAAGTGATTCGTGGGGGCGGCCAGCATTTGAACGAAGCTGTTGAAATGGCTTAGTTTATTTTCCTGTTGAAAATCAGATCAAAGATCCTTATGACAAGTTGTTAAAGCTGCGGAGTGATGCATGCAGCAAATTTTTATTACCAATGTACGCAAGTATATAAACCCTGGAGGTTGCACACAGACCTTGGACGACGACTGGGAGTGCGGGAGAACGGCTTCTCCCTCGCTGGACTCCCGCTGCATGGCCCTCTGGTGCCTCTGTGCACTGTCCACACCTGCCATTGAAGTACCTCGGGGAACACACAGCCACCCTGCGCTGAGGCCGCGGGCTGGCTCCGACGGCGGATCGCGCATTTTCTGAGGATGTCCGTGTTCTGTCCGTGGCCTTCAGTCCTAACAGCTCAGCTGTGCGTCCCCGATCTTTTATCGCTGCTCAGGAATTCCCTTTGCCACTGCGGCGGGCTCAGCGATGGGCAGTTCTTTGTCCAGCTTCAGTTTTACAAAACCATCTTTACTAAAAGCAGGTCAGCGAGGCCCTTTGGGAAGACAGTTTCCACAGCGAAGGGGAAGTGGCCAATCAGTACAAACTCAAAGTCCAGGAGTCTCACAGGCTTTCAATTTCCCCCGTTTTTTCTGAAGTTTTTTCAGGATAAACTTCCTTTGTTTTCAACTGTGCATTGCCGTATTCTCATTTACTTTGATTTTTTAAAAAACATCAAGGTGCTAGCTAGATTGATGTTTGAGCTCAGAGGTTTCTTGAAGTCGTCTCATCCCTTAACTGTTCTCTGTCGATAAACTCGTCGTGGTCAGGGTCTTCTGTGGGAGACGGTAGCTTCGGATGCAGGCTGAGCGACAGGAAGTGTTGGAGTGTCCACATCTCTCCCCGAGGGCCCTGCTGGCTCGGCATCAAAGCTGCCTGGTTCTGAGGCCCCCACACTGCCTGCGGCGGCCCCTGCTCCCGGATTCTGCCCGGAGCCATCAGGTAATTAATTCCTAAGACACTAGTTAGGTAAAGGAGGATGAGAGTCAGCAACCCTGCGGGGCCATTCAGGGGCCTGGGTGCGTCTCGGCACCCTCCTCCTCTGCCATCTGGCCTGGCCTGCCCCCACCGTCAGGCCTGCATCCTCGGCTGCTGCTCAGGCTCTCGCCCCTCCGTCCCCCGCCACCCCGCCTCCCTCTGCCTGCTGGATGTCTTGTCTGCAGGCAGCTGGGACCTGCTGTGGGTGAGCCCGTGCCCTGCACTGTCTCGGTCCCCTTTGTAAGTGTGCACAGCTAAGGGCTGAGCTGTTACTTGATTAGTCAGTGAGTAGACAGACAGACAGACAGACAGCAGCACTGTAAGACAGGCAGAGTACTGAGCAGGCCCAGCAGAGGGCCACGCTCCCTGGGGCCGTCCCAGAGCTGGCCCCTGGCGTGTGGGAAGGCCGTCCTGGGCTCACTGTGGGGACAGTGGCTGGCAGCCCCTGAGGCTCCTTTTCCCGTGTGACTGGCTGCCGTCCAGAATCTCAGAGCCCCTCTCAGGAGCCACAGGGGCTGCTCCTTCAGGCAGCTCCCTCTCCTGGGGACTCACCCTCTAACAGCTGACCTCTCTGAGAACCCAAGGAAAGCGTGGGACCCACTGCCACTGAAGATGCATGGGCTGCCCAGTGTGGCATTGGGGGGCCTGTGGGCCTGGGTTCGGGTCTTGTCTTAGGGAAGTGCCGGCTTCCTGAGGGATGAGATCTGCCGTCTGCCCTCCTTTGCCTGGGACTTGGAGCCCTGAGCCTGCAGCAAGAGAAGTGGGGGTGATGCTCAGGAGAAGGCAGGCACGGTCCTGTGCCCATAGGAGGCTGGGGCTGCAGGGGGCTGCTGCTGGCAGGGCCCCAGGAGCAGGCAGAGCTGTGGGGGCTCAGGTAGGGCCTTAGATGGCATTTCCTACCACACAGTCACGTCTGCTAAACCTCCCAAACCTGCCAGTGGCAACTAGTCGGCTGAGCAGGACACGTTACAGCTGGGGCCAGACTCTGAGGGTCGGTGTCTGCCCAGCAGCAGCCTGCCGCCCTCCTGCGCGGGCGCTCTCTCCTGCCTGGCGGCTGCTGCACGGGTGAGCATTGGTTTTGCACGTAAAGTTTACCAGGGGCTCTGTGGACGCTTTGGTGAAAAAGGCCTGGACTGCACCTTGCACGGCTCACTTCCATTCCCAGATATGCGGCTGGCATTTTGGGGCAATGAACCCTTTGGGGAGCTGCCACTCCAGCTCAGACTTGGCTCTGTGTTGAGCCTGGGCATCAGGCCGGTCCCTCTCACGTCCACTCATGTAGGGGCGAGGCTGTCTGCTGCGAGGTTTGGGGCAGTTTCCAGAGCTTGGGACTTGGAGTGGTCCTGGCTGCACTCAAAGTCTAGTTCTGCATTTACTGCGGGGGGCCCGGGCAGTGTCCTCGCCCAGCACTCAGGTTCCTTGTTAGTAGATGGGGTAATAGTCGAAGCCCCTATGGCAGGGGTGGGCAACCCCTGGCATGTGTGCCAAACATGGCACGCCAGTAACTTTTGCTGGCACGCGAAACCCTCTCTTATAATCTTCCATTTACAATTTTTTTCTTAATATCGACTTTTTTATTTTTCAGATAAATTCAGTGTAGGTGCATCTTAGATAAATAAATAATTTTACATAACAAGTTATCTTAAAGACCATAGACATGGATTGACGAGAGAGGGGAAGAGCAATTTCTATGCCTCTGCCTTAACTCTCCCTGCCTTCCTAGATCCGACCAGTGTTTTGGTTTCATCCACATACGCTTGTGAATCTTTGTTCTCAGTGATGAATTTTGTTAAGTCTCGTAATAGGAGTAGCCTGACGGATGAAAGTAGTAGCTCGTGCATATCTCTGAAGGTCACGAAATATAAACCTGATGTAAAATCTCTGTCATCAGTGATGCAGCAGCAAAAGTCCCACTGATAATATCAAACGGAGTCATAAAGTTTTCTGTCGGACTATCAGTGTACATGTATACATTAAAAAATAAATGTATTTTTCATCATCATATACTGTGTTTTTGTCGCTCGAATGAATTTTATTATTTCTTCAAGGTTCTTCACATATGTACACCTTAAGAGATATCAAGTAGGTGTAACATGTTCTCAAAAAATTAGGGTTGGCACGCAGAAGAATTTTGAGTCAGAGATTTTGCTGGTTTTGGCACGCACTCACAAAAAGGTTGCCCACCCCTGCCCTATGGGGTCATGAGGACAGATGAGCTCACTGTTGTGGAGTTGGGCTCAGTGCCCGGTGCACTGAAGTCTGCGGAGTCCTCATCCCTAATGGGGTCCTTGCAGGGTGGGAGGTGGGCTCCTGAGCGGCTCCTCTGGGCAGAGCTGTCTCTCAGTTGCCCCTCCCCCACATCACTATCCAGCACTTTTCCTTTAAGACTGTGACCTGTGGCGGGGATGGGTGGGAGAGGTCAATGGGGGAAAAGGGGGCATACATAATACTTTCAACAATAAAGATACAAAAAAGAAATAATAATTCAAAACATTTGAGTTTCAGCAATTCCTTTCACATCATCTCATTTTCACTTGCTACCTCTAAATTCAAATAAAAATAACAAATATATGTTGTTCTTAAAATATTTCAAAGCTTCCTTTCTAGTCTCCATTTGCAAACATACATAGAAAGATAACGGAATAATGTTCACTTAAAATGATGGTTGCTTGGGGATAGTGATGTTAGAGGTCACTCTTATTACTTTCTATAACTTTTGAATTGCTTAAATCTTGTAACACAAAAACAATAAAGTAATTATAGACGTCCCCCATTCCCCTTCCTTTGGGCCTCCTCTACCCAGCCCCAGAATAAAGCAATTTTTCATAAAAATCAGTGTAGTGTCAAATGACAAGAATGAGTTTCAGACACATACACAACAGACTTTGAAGTGTGTTTTGTATGATTAGGGAATTGGGTTCCGTGAGTCACAGTGATGACTCATGATTAGAGGCAGGTGACAGGTGTGGGCGTGGCCATCCTCCTGCCACCTCTGCAGTGTCTGGGGCCTGCGTTCTGCACACGGCTGTGGGCCCAGGTGGACGGGCGTCCTCAGGGAGGCCGGGGAGGCTGAGCTCCTTCAGGGCAGGCGAGTGCTCGCTGCCACCGTGGTCAGCCTGGGCAGGGGCGGGAGCGCGGACTCGGAATGACGTGATCTGAGCTGGCACCAGGCTGAGGTTTTCTTTCCCTGGAAAGTTCTCTCCAAGGCTCAGGAGGGGCTGAAGCTTGGTCCACGTTTCCCGCAAGCTGACTCACCTGTGGTTTTTGTTCCCAGAGCTTCCCCTGCTGCGCTTAGGTTTGGGGCGGTTGCATGTACCCTGCTGCTCCCACGCTGAGCTGGGCCCTGCCTGGCCCTTCACTGACCCTGACCTTCCAAGAAAACCCCTGGGGCTGCGGGCACAGCTTTCCCACGGTTGAGGAGGGAAAGGACAGTGATGTGTTATATTGCATCATATTTTGAACATTTTTAGTTCAATAAAAACGATAACACACCAGAACCAACCTTCCACTTAACTCACCTTTTATTTTTTATTATATTTTAATTCTCATCCGAGGATATTTTTTCCACTGATTTTCAGAGAGAGTGGGGGCGGGGGGCGGGGGATGTGAAGAGACAGAGAGAAAGAGAGAGAGGAACATTGACGTGAGAGAGACACATTGATAGGTTGCCTCTGGCATGTGCCCCAACCGGGGCTGGGGATCAAACCTGCAACCCAGGTACTTGCACTTGACTGGGAATCGATCCCAAGACTCTTCCATGCACAGGCTGATGCTCTAACCACTGAGCAACGCAGACAGGGCCACTTAATTCACCTTTTAGAATCACTTCCTGCCTCATGAACTTAGCGGGTGGGGTCCTGCCTCCAGCCTCTGCCCTGCAACCCTGACCTGCTGAGTCCTTCCTTCTCCTGTCAGGGCTGGCTTCTTACACTTTCCTTTTTATTAGCTTACTAGAGGCCCGGTGCACGAAATTCATGCACAGGTGCAGTTCCTAGGCCTGGCCAGCGATTGAAGTGTGAGCACCTGGCATGGAAGGGCAGGTCCCAGCTGACCTCTGGGCCCTGGGCAGCACCTAGGTCCCGGGGCCCCCGCGCGCCCCCCTCTGCCTAAATCATCAGGCCCCGCCCGGCTTCCTCAGCACCTGGGAGCCAGGTGGCCTCCCTGCCCTCTGCTGCAGCTGCTAGTCGCAGTCTGTGGGGTGATTGGCAGGGTGATTGGGCCCCGCTCACACCCGCCTTGGCCTGGCGCTGCCTGCTCACCTGCTCCACCATCCCACTGTGGTCTCGCTCTCGTTGGGGCCCATTGGGGCTGGCAGCACCTCCACTGCTGCCTGCTACCAGTGCCATGTCACCGATGCCCGCCATGTTCTGCGCTGCCCCCTGGTGGTCAGTGCATGTCATAGTGAGCGGTTGACCTCCCAGTCGAGGGGACAACTTGCATATTAGGCTTTCATTATATAGGACTAGAGGCCTGGTGCACGAATTTGTGCATGGGTGGGGTCAAGCCAGCCTGCCCCGATGGGGGCCGTTTGGGCCGGGCTGGTGAGGGGGAGGAGCTATGGGCGGTTGGCTGGCCAGCCTGGCTCCAGATTGGGGTGTTGGGGGCCGCTTGGGGCCTGGATCAGGCTGTTTGGCTGCTGCAGTGCATCATAGCCACCGGTCATTCTGGTCGTTCCGCCATTCTGGTCATTGGGCTTTTATATATATAGATGGCAGCTCATCCCAACCTGACGGTATATTACAAGGACAGGGATTAAACCCCAACTTTCTTAAAGATTTCTGTAATAGAAAATCATACTGAAAAGGAAAGTAATGCAAATGTAGGAAATTGCAAGAAAGAAAGCCAATTTCAGTTGTGATCCAGCCCCTAGGACAGCACTGCCCATAGGGATGCAACATCCATCCAATTGGTTCTCTCTTGCCAGGACCAGGTGGTGTCTCTGTACCTACCTGGACCAGGTGGTGTCTCTGTACCTACCTGGACCAGGTGATGTCTCTGTACCTACCTGGACCAGGTGATGTCTCTGTACCTACCTGGAGCAGGTGGTGTCTCTCTACCTACCTGGACCAGTGATGTGTGCATAGTTGTTATGCAAACAGGACCACACTAGGCTGTCGCTGGAACACACCAGCACCGTGGTGTGTTGGAACACACAGGTTCTTTATCATTTCTTTCCCACTTCTCCTTTCTGACCCCAGGCAGAGTATCTACTATTTTGTAAGAAGCTCTTTCTAACAATTTGATTGATGTCTAGGAATAATTATTCAACAGGTTTTTGTTTTGTTTTTTAAATCCTCACTTGTGGACATTTTTTCCATTGATTTCTAGAGTGAGTGGAAGGAGGGGAGGAGGGGGAGCAGAGAGAGAGAGAGAGAGGGAGAGAGAGAGAGAGAGAGAGAGAGAGAGAGAAGAAAAAGAGAAACATCGACTGATTATCTCTTGCACATGCCCCTACAGGGTCTAGGGTACCTGTAGCTGAGGTATGTGCCCTTAACCCTTCAGTCCACAGGCCAACTGAGTGGTTTTCTCTAACCACTGAGAAAACCAGCCAGGGCAATACCCAGACAAATCTTTTAAAAAGTTCTCACCAACCAGCCTTCTTGTGAGGGTTTCACACAAGACCCTCTCTTCAGGGCTGGCCCTGGGTCCTGGTCCCCGGCAGGAGGGTGTCATCTGCCTCTGTCCTCCAGGGGCCATCGGGGGGACAGAGGCATTCCTGAGATGGGGACGAGCAGGTCTCCATGGTCATTTCAAAAGCCCACTGTTTGGTTAGGGTTAGATTCTCTCGTTCTGTCGGCTCCTGGTGATGAATCATCTATAAACCAATACTAATGTGAATCATCCCAACCAACACCTGACCAATATGTCTACTCTCATGGGGTCACGTGGTGGACAGCTCAGTTACACTTGCCTGCACACACTGGGTTTGGGGCAATCTGGAAGGGCGGCTGCATGAGGAGGACAAGGTGGAGGGAAGTTACCTGTGGGGCGGGGGGAAGTGGAGCACCTGGGTCAGGCGCATGGGGAATAGACTGGACATCATGCAAGTTCTTCCACTTTTTAGCTTCTCTTCTTTAACATGGTGAGCAGAGGATTGTGTTCCAGATGCCAGAAGATGGCCCCCTGAGAAGGGTCCGTGGTCAAGTATGTGTGGGGACAGACTCTCGTCCTTCCTTCAGTTACAAGGCTCACTGGCGCTCCCCCGCGGGAGAGCGCTGCTAGGGGTTCAGCAGAATTTCCCTCGATTTCTTTTTACCACAAACCCCCCTTTCTGTGGCGATGGTGGTGACGAGGGGTATGGTTTGAGAAATATTGGTTTAGGTGTCTTTCCTGCTCTGAAGCCTGTGATGTGAGAGTCGGTGCCTGCAGAGCGCACACAGGTGACTAAGACCTGAGCGTGCGCTGCTCACCTGGTAGGGAGGGAAGCTCTGGGTGACAGCGTCCCTGGCCCCACCCCCCAGCAGTCCCGGTCCCAACCCGCACCTGGAGTCCTCACAGGCCCCTGGGGTGTGGGGCACGGTCACTTCCTCTATCACAGTCTTACCCGCCCTGCGAGCCTGGGCCTCTCCTTTCTCTCCCCACACCTCCCTTGTCTCCTGCCAGGCTCACAGTGTCCCTGCAGCCGGGCCCACTCTTCCCCACACCCGTTCCGAGCTCAGGAGCACAGCTCCGGTCTCTCCTCCCTCCTGTCTGCATCCTCTGCTTGAGGTGGGAACTCTCTCCTGAAGTCACTAAATGGTTACACTCCTGGGCTTATTACTTTCTGTGGCTTGAAAAAAAATTTTTTTTTGTAAAGTATATGATTATCTAACCACAGTGCTGTACATCTGAAACGAATACAAAATAATATTGAATGTAAACTGTAATTGAAAAGTTAAAAAGCAAGAAAAATGTTGTTTTTAGAAAATCAAAGTAACTTGGATTTATGTAGCTTATTCACTCTTCAAAGCCCTCACTCATGATCTCAGGTAATTGTCTCGTGTCCCAGCCGGGAAGGGCAGCGACCCGAGGTGAACGTGCCCGCCCCGCGGCCCACGGGGCAGAGGAGGCCCAGCGGCGGCAGGAGTCCACAGTGGCCTTTCCTCAGGCCCCTGTGCGGGTGGCCTGGCCGGCTCCGTAGACACCCATGTGCGTTTGGGCCGACGCGGGGACTCGGGCTGGTGCACACGCGGGTCCTCTACTGGCACAGGGTGGCTCTGCAGAGGGGCAGGGCGCCCTGGCGCTGCTCTCTGTGGCGAGGTCGGTGCAGGAGCCTGTGTCAAGGAGCAAGTGTATGATCTACCCGTTGGAAGGGAGAGTGGAGGGAGCCAGATGGGCGAGCCCACGGGGTGTGGGTAAGGATGCAGAGCTGCAGGCAGCCATGTGAGGGATAGGTCTTCATCGCTGCCTCGTCCTAACCAGGGACCACACACCTGTCCCCTTCGTGGGACACAGGTTCACCAGTCGGCCTCCCCTCTCCTCCACCTGCACCAGCACCCAGGTGCACCTGCCCGTGGCTCAGAGCTGCCGTGGGACAAGGAGGCTGTGGCCATCGCCACACTCCAGCCTGGGGTGGACGTGTGTCTTCAGCACAGTCTTGTATCCTGTGGCTGAAACTAACAGCTTCCTTTCTTAAAGAAACTCTCCCACTGTGAACAGCGTCACGCACCGCCTTTTCCCGAGGCTCATGGCAGCATTGGGAAGAACGAGGAAAGACAAGGAGCACCGGCCGCTCCAGCTCAGGGTCCCGAGACCCTGCTGGGAGTCTGGGGTGCTGCTGAGACCCTACCCCACTTCCTCCGGTGGAACCTCAACTAAGTCCGCCGGCCAGGGCAGAGTCAGACCCGGCCGCACTTAACTGTAGTTCCACATAGAGAATTTTCCTAGAAAAATTCAAACAGAAAAATGTCCATAGAAAAGTCTCCACCTTGAACGGCTAATGATGGAAAGTTTCTTTCTTGTCATTTTTGAGGAAATTTCTTTTCAATAGCTAAAAAAAATTTTTGTTGTTGTTAATCCTCAACCAAGAATTTTTTTCCCATTGGTTTTTAGAGAGAGTGGAAGGGGTGGTGGAAGGGAGAGAGTGAGTGAGAGAGAGAGAGAGAGAGAGAGAACACATTAATGTCAGAGAGACACATCAATTTGTTGCCTCCCACTGGTGCTCCAACTGCAGCTGGGGATCAAACCTGCAAACCAGGTACATGCCGTTGACAGGGAATTGAGCTGGGATCCTTCCATGCACAGGCCCACACTCCAACCACTGAGCCACCTGGCCAGGGCTCAACAGCTTTTTAAAATTTTAATGACAACATATAGAAAATAATGAAGGGACAAAAGGAGAGAAATAAATGAATCATTATCTCACTATCCAGAGATAGCCACTTGTAACATTTTGTTATATTTCTTTCCAATCCTATGTATACACACATATATATGCAATTTTTGTGTGTTTTTGGAATTCGTGTATATAATTTTGTATAGCTATAGCTTTCCCCTTAACATGACAGCGTAACTACATCTCTCTACAATTAAATAGTCTTGAAAAACACCACGCTGAAATTGCTATTCTCCCATCTTAAAGAATGTACCATCATTTCTTTGGCCAACCCCATAGTAGCAGACAAATATACTGGTGTCAGATTTTCAGCTACAGAGGAGGTTCCGTGAATGTCTTTGCCAATGAGCCCAGCTGCTGACTGGTTGCTTCCAACGGATTGCCCGAGGTCGTCGCCAGGGGCCGTGTGGGGCCCGTCAAGGCTCTGAGCGCCGGTTTTCACACAGCTTTCGAGGTGTGCGGCCGCCTTGGCTGGGACCGTGGGAGTGTACAGGACCCATCATGCGTCTTGCTTTCTTCCTGTCCTTCCTGAAAAGCCGTGACTTCCGGCTTCTCTCTGGTCTGGAGTAGCTGCGGTATGTCCTGGGCACACGCAGGCCCCGTCTGGACGCTCCCCCCAGGAAGTGTCCGCTTATCACTCGGCACGTCATCCTGAACACGGGGACCCACACAGGACCCTGCGGTGTCTGGTGAGGCGAGGCTCTGGAGGTGGTTTTTCCTTCCCCGCAGGTTTGGAGGACTTTCTCCTGCGAGCTGCTGAGTCCAGAGCCACAAATCCAAGTGCTGGAGGAGGGGACGTGAGTTTTCCCAGATTTAGGGTTGCTTCTTTGAAATGCCCATGAAAACACGCCACCGCAGCCAGTGCTCCGGAGGCCGAAATGGGCAGCAGGAGCTCCAGGGAGGCTGCCCAGGACCCCCTTCTCCCCGAGACGCCTGGGGACCAGGGCCTCCTGGGGCAGAGGCCTCCTCCTCCAGGGAACGGGCTCTGCCGGCACCACCAGGAGAGAGGCAGGTGCCTGTGCTGTGCTCACGCCGCGTGCGACGCACCGACAGCGGTGGTGGTGCCTGATGTTCACAGCGTAGCACTGGGTCCTGCAGACCTGACACGTCTCAGCCGGTACAGCCCCCGCCTCTAAGGTGGTTGTGGTCCTGCATTGAAAGAACATATTCTGTAAAAGTGCGGAAACCTCAGAAGGTGCTCATCCCACAGGACAACACACTGGGGGCAGAGGTGAGCCCCTAGACTCACCGGGGGGCAGAGGTGACCCCCTAGACCAGTGGTTGGCAAACTCATTAGTCAACAGAGCCAAATATCAACAGTACAACGATTGAAGTTTCTTTTGAGAGCCAAAGATGCTCTATCCACTGAGCCAAACCGGTTTCGGCTAAAGTGTTATTTTTAATACTGGATATGTTAATATTGTCTAAATGTACAGCTAAAGATTACACTAGTTAATATCTTATCAGAAAAGATTAGCACAGATATTAATATGATTTCTATTCATATTTCTACCAGAAAAAAACTATAGCAGTTTTTGTCTCTAATTATTACCAACTATTTTCTACTTGTCTTGCTGACAAGTTTCTCTTTAGTTTTTAAGATTCAATTTAACTCTCAGTTTCCTGCCTTGATTGCACCCTCTCCCATTGCCAGACCCCCAGGGTCAGCAGGTGTTCATCCCCTAGGCTCCTATTGTTTGTTTGTCTGTGGGAAGAGCTTCCAGAGGACAAGGGTTGCCTCATTCATTTGTCAGTATCTCTATCTCCTAGAACAGTGGTCGGCAAACTCATTAGTCAACAGAGCCAAATATCAACAGTACAACGATTGAAATTTCTTTTGAGAGCCAAATTTTTTAAACTTAAACTATATAGGTAGGTACATTGTTATTAACTTAATTAGGGTACTCCTAAGGCTTAGGAAGAGCCACACTCAAGGGGCCAAAGAGCCGCGTGTGGTTCGTGAGCCGCAGTTTGCTGACCTCAGCCCTAGAGTCACCAGGGGGCAGAGGTGACCCCCTAGAGTCACCGGGGGGCATAGGCGACCCCCTAGACCAGTGGTCTGGAAACTGCGGCTTGCAAGCGAAATGCGGGTCTTTGGCTCCTTGAGTGTGGCTCTTCCACAAAATACCGACTTCTGCACATGGGCCACAAAGTTTCAATCGCACTGTACATGTGCGCCTGCATGTGGTATTTTGTGGAAGAGCCACACTCAAGGGGCCAAAGAGCCGCATGTGGCTCGCAAGCCGCAGTTTGCCGACCACTGCCCTAGACTGTTCTGCCAGGTGTGACCATGCGACCTGTGCTATGTGACACAGCGTGTGGCAACCGGGAAGGGGGTTTCCATGCAGAGGTGCTTTTCCTTGAGCAGAGACATGCCTGAGCCTCAGAGGGTGCTCGCCGAACATGCACAATGTGGGGCTCCCCCACCTGGAGCCTGGACCCCCAGCCCCTCCCTGCCTTGGTGCCCCAGGCAGCCTCCTCTCTTGCGAGCCCCACCCCGTCCCGTTTCTCTGTCTTTTGTGGTTTCTCTGAATACCTAGCACTTGCCTTGGCTGGGAGGCCCTGAGCCCCGTGCCCGCTGGTCAGTCTTCGGGGAGCAGAGGTGACCTGGGGCCTGGACAGTCCAGGAGTCACAGGGCCCAGCCCAGTGCCGGCTACAGCAAGGCAGGTGACTGAAGATCCAGACGCCCACAGGCAGTGCTGGGCCGAGGGCAGACCGAGGTGGCCGCCCCCTCACCTGCCCCTGCAGGGACCTCAGTGTCTTGCCACAGCCCAGCGAGAGGGGGACTCTGCTGGGGTCAGAGGGCCCAGTCCGCCCAGGGCCGTGCTGGGACAGCACTTCGAAGCCCTCAGAGCCCTAGTCCAGCCCACGAAAGGCAGCGTGTGGTGCCGCCCAGGCCCAGTTCTGCCCGGTGTGGCCCTGCGCCCTGTGCTCTGTGACACAGCCGGGGCAAGGTCACGCCGGCCACCTCTCCCTGGCTGTGGGCCTGGCTGTCCTGTGCTGACCTGGACAGCAGGGCTGGCGGCCACGCCCCGCCAGCAAGGAAAGGCCCTGCCTTGTGCCTGGCGCGTGTCCCCCTCTGCGGACAGGAGGGAAGGAGCCTCAGACAGTTGGCACGAACTGACCCTGGTTCCAGAATTGCGCACGTGTGGGCCTGTCCTGGAGGCTGTATTTGTCTTTTTAAAGACAAAAGAGAGCTAGCTCAGGCAGCCATTCCCAGGGCCCAGAAGAGCCAGCGTTTGCAATGTTTTCTGGACGTTTCTTAGAGGAAATCTCTCACCGTTCTCCGGGGTGTGGCTCGCTGCTGGGAACAGACACCGTTTATCTCGCAGAGAAAACTGTTTTGCAAGAGGTTTCCCACAATTATGGTCTGAGGGAGGGTCCCTGCCAGCTTTTCTTAGTCATGGGCTTAGGGGGAAGGTGGTTTTTTTGTTTTCTTCTCTTTTTTCATCTGAAGGCCAGCCATCTGGGAGCGGGCGGGCGGTGCTTGCCCGGAGGGAGCCAGCCTGCCCCTCAGCAGTTTCAGAGGCTGCAGGTGGCTGATGGCTTCCGTGGAATGTCACAGAGCACCCAGGCTGGTGAGTCAGAGATCCTTAGGTCACTTGTGGTTTTCTTTCATGGTTTTGCTGTGACTATTAACTTGTTTTTACTTAACAAGAAAAACAGGTGTTGGGGTGCCTGTTGGAAACACTGCTGCTGCTCCGAGCTCCGTCCTGCAGCCGCACGGCTGCCCCGCTGCCTGACACTGAACAGAGGGATGACACGGGGGGGCCGCCAGCAGACCCTTCCACAGGCGCCCCGGGCACCACGGCGCCCGACACACAGGTCCCTGTGGCGCTGTGAACAGGGCCAGGGTCTGGAGTGGTCACTCACGGGGTGAATTTGAACTGCTCCCTCGCTGGGCCAGCCGCAGGGCCCCCAGGCCCCCGAGCAACCCCACCCCACCCCACCCCACCCGGTGTGGAAGCGGGCACTGCTCTGACCTTGCCTTCCATTTCCTCCAGGCAGCCGGATGGGCTGACAGCTTTCACCTTGGCTTCCCTCGCTTTTTGGATGGAAATAAAAGCAGTGCGTTTGTCCAAATGCCGCTTTGGGCTCTCTTTCCACCAGCGCCAGACCCGGCGGCTTTTCCACCCTCCCCGAGGCCACAGCACGCACACTCCGCGTTTCCAGTACCGGAGGGAGCATGAGAACCTCGCCCCTCCAGCTGTTCGAGCCGGCGTTCCCTAGGGTTCTCAGGCCTGAAAAGATGAGTTTCAGACTTTCCTGCAAAGACCTTCGAAATGGCAAGAGTT